>NC_082663.1:82391515-82694545 GCF_025265405.1 Mesoplodon densirostris
AAGATTCTTTTGGTAATTTGGGTCCTTTTGTAGGTCAGTATGAATTTTAGGATTATTTGTTCTACGTCCGTGTAGATAGGGATTTTTGATAGGGATTACGTTAAATCCATAGATTGCTTTGGGTAGTATGGCCACTTTAACAATATTAATTCTTCCAATCCAAGAGCATGGGATATCTTTCCATTTCTTTGTATCATCTTCAATTTCCTTTATTAATGTTTTACAGTTTTCAGAGTATATGTCTTTCACTTCCTTGGTTTATTCCTAGGAATTTTATTATTTTTGATGCAAATTTAAATGGAATTTTTTCTTTTACTCTCTCTTTTTAATAGCTCATTATTACTGTATAGAAAATCAACAGATTTCTGTATATTAATCTTATATCCTGCAACTTTGCTGAATTCATTTGTTATAATAATTTTGGGTTGAAAACTTGTAGGGTTTTCTATCTGTAGTATCATGTCATCTTCAAATAATGACAGTTTTACTTCTTTTGATTTCCTCTTTGATTTCTTTATTGACCCATTGGTTTTTTAGTATCATGTTGTTTAGTCTCCACATGTTTGTTCCTTTCCCCATTTATTATTCCTGTAACTGATTTCTAGTTTCATATTGTTGTGGTCAGAAAAAAATGCTTAATATAATTTCTATCCTCTTAAATTTGTTGAGATTTGTTTTGTGGTCTACCCTGTGATCTGTGCTTGAGAACGTTCTATGTGCACTTGAAATGAATGTGTATTCTGCAGTTTGGGGGTGTAATGTCCTGTAGATATCTATTAAGTTCAAATGGTTTATTGTGTCATTTAAGACCACTGGTACCTTAATGATTTTAAATATCTTATAATTTTATCTACAAGATACATTTAGACTTTTAAGAAAAATAATATACAGTAAGTCCCCTACATACAAATCTTCAAGTTGAGAACTTTCAAAGGCGCAAATGTGCATTCACATGTCCAATCATGTAAGGTGTGAGTGAAGTTGTAGCTTGCCCTCCATCTCCTATTGCTGACAATCCTTCAGCTCTACCATCTCCCACATCCTTTCCCTCCTCCAACAGGTAACTCTTCTTACCTGTTCACTTGATGCCAGCCCCTGTATGCCAGCTGTTGTACTATTGTGTTTTTCAAGGTACTGTAAGATTAAAAACGTTTTCTTTATTTTTTGTGTTTGTTTTTTATCTATTATTTGTGTGAAAAGTATTATAAACCTATTACAATACAGTACTATATAGCTGACTGTGTTAATTGGGTACCTAGGCTAACTTTGTTGGACTCACGAACAAATTGGACTTATGAACATGCTCTCGGAATGGAATTCAATCATATGTAGGGTACTTACTGTATTCAGGTTAAAGGCAAACTTAATATGATTATTCTATATCTATTATTTGTAACCAAAATAATACTGTTATCTACTTGTAAAATACATGTAAGAAAATATCAATGAAACGGAGCTGACCTTCCTGACCTTTTTGCTTTTTCTGAAATTCTGTCTCACCATACTCTGTTTTTATATGAATCACATGCCTAGTATATTAAAATTTCATTTCTCCTCTGCTACATTGAATTTTTTGACTTGTACTTTGATACATATTCATTTTCTCTACCCCCAAAAGCCTGTCTCCCATTTCTTCACATATCATAATCATAATCATTCCTCAAGAATCAGTTCAAACCTTTGTGAACCTTATCCTACTTGTGAATGCAGAGATTCTTTTTATTTTCAACATCTTTTGTTGCCATAAAATATGTTCATATCCAGCAATTGCAATTATTTTGTGTTGTGATTTTTCTGTTTACATTTCTGGGTCTCTCACTTGTGCAAACTAAGGTGCAGATAACATCCTATTCTTATATCATCTGTGTCTGGCATAATTCCTATCTTATAATATGCATTCATCAAATGTACTGAAAAGATGATCAAATAAGTCACGCTGATACTACAGAAAATAGTCAAGGTTTTATTCACTGAAAACAGAATGTATTGGTTGAATTTTTCCTTTGTCACTGAATATTTGGATACTATGATGATACTGCATTAGAGAGCTTGGGAAATTACTGGGTCCATTAAACTTTTTTTTTTTAAGACAAATTTATCTCACAGTACCATGGAGAATAAACTAGAAGCAACTGACAGATTGACATAAGAAATAATAGAGGAAGTCAAAATAGTAATATAATTACCAAAAGATGCTGAACAGCTGAACTTGGGCAAAGACAAAGTTAAGAAAAATGCAGGGCTTCCCTGGTGGCGCAGTAGTTGAGAATCTGCCTGCCAATTCAGGGGACACAGGTTCGAGCCCTGGTCTGGGAAGATCCCACATGCCGTGGAGCAACCAAGCCTGTGAGCCAAAACTACTTAGCCTGCGCATCTGGAGCCTATGCTCTGCAACAAGAGAGGATGCGATGGTGAGAGGCCCATGCACCATGATGAAGAGTGGCCCCCACTTGCCACAACTAGAGAAAGCCCTTGCACAGAAACGAAGACCCAGCACAGACAGAAACAAAAAACAACAAAAAAAGATTCCACATCTTCCCCCAATGTTGGTTTTAAAAAAACAACAACAAAAAAGCAAAATCTTTTAGAAAACAAGATTTGGTGATAACTGGCTATATTCAAAATGGTGCTGTAGAAAGAGGAGTCTCCAATGGACAAGGATTATTATTTGAGTGGCATTTATAAAAATATGAAATGAAAGAGGATAAAAAGATTTTATTTAGGGCTTCCCTGGTGGCACAGTGGTTGAGAGTCCGCCTGCCAATGCAGGGGACGCGGGTTCGTGCCCCGGTCCGGGAAGATCCCACATGCCGCAGAGCGGCTAGGCCCATGAGCCATGGCCGCTGGGCTTGCGAGTCTGGAGCCTGTGCTCCGCAACGGGAGAGGCCACAACAGTGAGAGGCCCGCATACCGCAAAAAAAAAAAAAAAAAAAAAAAAAAAGCATAAATTAAAGAATTTCACTGTACACTAAAACATATAAATTAAGCTGACTACACAAAGAACAGAATGGATACAGCTAAATTTATGAATCTAGAAGAATTTATAAATTTAAATGCATACATTAAGAAAGAATACAAGCTGAAAACCAATGTTTTAAACTTACTTCTTAAGAATTCAGTAAAAGAGCACAAATCAGCTCGAAAGAGTGAAAGAAGTATTAAAGATAAAAAAAAAATTTCATAGAAAACCAATAAACCATAGAAAAATATCAGCAAAGCCAAAAGTTGTTTCTTTGGAAAGACTGATAAAATTGATACACCCCAGAATGTGAATGAAAAGGGGAATGGAAAGGTAAAACAACAGTATGGATCCTTAAACAACCAAACAAAAAGGGGTATTATAAACAACTTTAATCCAATAAATTTGCACATTTAGCTGACATGCATTTTGGGTGCAAGAAAATTCAGTCTTTGTAAATTTTCAGAGAATCATGAAAAAAGTAAACACGTTTTGTGTGTGTGTGTGTGTGTGTGTGGTGTGTACGTGTGCATTTCAATAAGGCCAGCAGGTATAATCTAGACAAGGACATTACATGAAAGGAAAAATATAAACTAATCTCATTCATGTTTCATTTTACAAATTGAAAGAAAGTGTAAAACTTTTAAAGAAAGAAATAACTTGTTAATCAATGGGAAAAAACTCAATATTGTAAAAATATCCATTCACCCCAAATTGATCTATAGATTCAATGCAATGTTATTCCAAATGCTAAAGTAATTTATAGAAATTTACAAACTAAATCTATAATTTATATTAGGATACATTAGAATGCATAGGACCAAAATTAACCAGCATAATCTTGAAGAAGAGTCTGAGAGGACATGCTCCACTATATATCAAAACTTACTGTAAAATTACAGCAGTAAAAACAATGCTGTATTTCTGTAAGGATAGTCAAATAGACCAGTGGAGGTGAGCTCTATGATTTGTGTAACTCAACTTTGACAATTCTACCTTGCTTTTCACTCCCATAAATCTTTAAGGCTATGGCATATTTTTTAATAATGGAAGTGGAGGAAAAGTATCAGGATTATTTGATGCAGGGGTGGCTCTCTCTATATCCTTGGTATTAATTGGCAAAAGCCTTGCAGCAGAATAAAGGTATGAATCTTACCAATGCAATTTAAAGAAAATAGATTTAGACCAGAAGGAATTACCTAAGTAGGAGAGAGAGAGAACGTGAAGCAGAAGAATAATTAACAAAAATATAGTTCTCTGGCTGTTAATATCAGCTTTGGTGAAAACAAGACCTTTAAAGGAGAAAAAGAGAATATTGGTAGAGGATGAATTAAGATCAGATTTTCTGGTTGCTGAAAGCCTTCCCATGCTTCAGTGGCCACTTTAGCCTCATACTTACTGGAAGAGTAAATCACTGATAACTGTTGATTTCCTGCAGACCATGGAATCTAGAGGGCAGGCCATTTAGTGAAGAAATCACAGTGGAAGACTGACTAATTTTTGCCAGCAGAATAAACACTGGGAGGGGGGTGGAGGAGTGTCTTATCACTTATACTAGATAATGCTGATTTAAAAGGATTATTTGGGTTCTCAACTAATTCCAAGAGGCTGCAAGCTTCTGTGAGGAGGCCAACGTGGGTAGTATGAAAACTAATCTGTCCCAGTGGGTGAAGATAAAGGAGTTTTCCACACTTAACCTAAGAGGAGAAACTGCCCTGTTCCATCTCTATGTATCAAGTAGACTCCACCTTCTGAAGTAAAAGTATCACAGATGCTGTCAACCCTAAATTGGCATATGATGGTAGGGAGACACATTTAAATAAGTGTTGTTGACACAGACCATAATAGATACTGTGATACAGCCAGCTCCCTCTTCCCCACCAATCTTGGGATTTTTTTTTTTTTTTTTTTTTTGTATAACCTTGCTAATAAGTGCCAAGAAAATACTCAAGAGGCAGTGACTCATTTGCCAGTTTAGTTACTCTGCCTGAAAAAAAGCAAGGGGGAGGTGATGGGAGTGATTACTATTTACCTGGTGGAGATTTTAGCTAGCTATTGAAAAATAAAAAGGGAAAACCAGTTACTAATAAAAAACACATTACCAAATTTTAGGATTTAAGAGAGATTTCTTCCAACTCTAGCTGTGTTAGTTCTGGTGTGTACAACAAATTACCAAACACTGGGTGGCTTAGACAACAAACATTTATTTCTTATAGTTCTGGAGGCTAGAAAGTCTAAGACTGAGGATTCCTGGTAAGGACTTTCTTCCTGGTTTGCAGATGGCTGTCTTCTTGTAACCTCACATGGTGGAGAGAGAGAGAGAGGAAGCAATGTCTTCTGTCTTTCCTTGTAAGGGCACCAATCCCATTGTGGAGCTCCACCCTCATGACCTCCAAAGCCCCTATCTCCAAATACAATCATACTGAGGATTATAAATTTTGGGAGGACACATATATTCAGTCTATAATATGGGCCCCCAAATGACACTCTGACTTCTTAAAGTGTCCTATCAAATTCACTCTATATAGACAAACTTACATGAATTTAAATCCTATTTTAAGTGTGGTGATAAGGAACAGAAAATACTTGAACATGGTGCTAAATATACTCTCTCAGATAAAGAAATGGAATGTAGAAATGATTGCCAGAAGGGTTATAATCAGTACGCCTAATCCCCAGCAGGGGGTCCAAGACATAAGCAAGATGGTCTGAGGGTAGTGTGAGAAATTTGGGGGATAACTAGTGTGCAGTGATCCCACAGCAGAGTTGGGGAGCACTCTTACAGGTCCAGATATGAAATCTAGAGGACACGTAGACAGTGGAGGGTATAGAGATTATAACTAAGCTACAAATTGGAAACTGTGACTGGAGAATATGCTCCAAGGTTCTGTTGGCCTTGTTTGAATGTGAAATTGGAATTGATATTACATGTGGAAGGGATTCTATGTAGTTTTAACTGGACATGCTGAATGGGAACCTTTGTATTTCCCGAGCGCTTTCTGTAGGAAATTTAAGCAATATAGAATTCCAAAAGTATGAGACCACTCTTCTCATTAAGGAAATGATTAAAGTGGGAGCATTAAATTTCACTCACTCTTGGAGTATGCCAATAGGCATTTGGGGTTAAAATAAGGTTTTACTTAAACCATAGCCAATGTAATAAAGACTGTACAAGAAGGGTAACTGGCCAAAGGTGATTGGTGTACCATAGTAGACTTGGTTAATGCCTTCCTTTTCATACCTGTCTGAAATTCAGTATGACACTGTTTGCATTTTTGTGAAATGATTTGCAGTATATGTTTATGGTTTTTCCACAGGGATCTTTCAGTTCACTGGCACACAGCATAATTTAGTGTAGTGGCACTGAACTTGATAACCAATAAGAGTAAGCTGGTTCCTTGCATTTGTGATATCATGGTAATTGCCCCCTTGGAGGAAGGAATGTAGGAGAATTTAAGTCTTCCATATTGACAAGTAGTGGCTGGCTGATAAACACAGCTGAACTATACAGCTGGTCCACTGTGTTAAGTTCTGAGGAATTGTATTGCTTGGAGAAAACAGAGATACCCTTCAAACAGTGAGAAATAAATGTCTTTACTGACTCTGCTACCAAACAGGAGGCCAAAAGACAGGTGGATCTTATGGGAGTTTGTGAAAACACATTTCCTACTTAAGGATTCTGTTAGTCCCAATTCACAAGGACACCAGAAAGAAACTGTATTGGAATGGAGCCCTGAGCAAAACCAAGCACTAAAACTGCCACTTGAACCTTCTGACCCGATTGCCAGCTGGTTTAGTAGTGTCTGTAAGGAGGTGTGCTCATTGGAGCCTTTGGCAGAAACTGGATGTTGTACTCAGCAAAATCACTGGGGATTTGAACTCAAAAACTGTAGATCATCTCCAAAGATGCAGAGGATCTTTTCAGACCTTTGGAAAGATAATTTGCCAGCTTGTTGCTGAGGACATTGGTGGAAAGCTACCCTAAAAATTAGTGATAACAGATAATCCTGGGACCAGAAATGCCTTTCATGTCTTGGGTAATGTCAAAGGAGGAAAGAGAAGGTGCAGTTCAGCAGAAGTGACTAATAAATGGAAATATTATGTTCAATAGCATGTGATAAGAAGAAATTCAAGAGATGTAGCCAAATATATGAGCAGCTTACTTCACTGGCTCCAAGGTCAGTGACAGAACTCTCTGTGGATCTCCCTATCTCTCCACCTCCCTATTAGCTGATGCTCTATGTGAAGATGCCAAAAAATAGTTTGCTTGATTCACTGATGGTAGTTCTTAAATCTAGAGTTGAATCGCAATTGGAAAGTGACCACAATACATCCCACAGATGGTAAAGTTCTGGTGAAAAAGGAAAGGGTAAATCTGTAAAACAGGTAGAACTGAAAATTGTTTATTTAGGAATAAACAGGAGGAAGAAGTAGACTTGGACCTGAGTACAGTATTTGAATATTTACATATTCTCATGCCAGAGTCAATGGCATTTCCAGGTGGTTCTAGATAACTGAACAAGAATCACAGCCCTGTTCTCCGAATGGAATAAATAGCTTCTATGAGGCTTTAGAAGAGTCAGTGTTAAGGGAGGTTGAGCAGATGTTCACCAAAAAGATAGGGATAGGAATACTAGGACAGTTGCCTTCAGCTATAAAAACTAGCTCCTTGGGTTCATGAAATAAGTTGGCATGAGGGAGCAGAGCCATGCACAGTTGGACCAAGAAGAATACATTTCCTTCTTATCTGAGCCAATAATGTGGGAAGGATCTCTACTCACTATCAATTGGCAAAAAATTTTACTCAAAGATGGACTTATACAAAGTCACGGAGTTGGCATTGGACTCCCATAGGAAGGTTACAAATGGGTATTGATTGGAAGTGATACTGTATTATTCTAGGCCTGGCTTATTCTGAAAAGAAGCAATTGCAGAGAACACAAAGAAAGCTTAGAATGAAGAAGTAATTGATCATTGTGGTCCACATGTCTTCATTGCCACTAATGTTTAAACATGGGAGAGGAAATGTAATGTTACATATACATATCACGTACCATCTAACCCTCAGAGCTGTATTCTTATTGGAAATTAGGATCAGTAATTAAAATACCTGATATAGGGCTTCCCTGGTGGCGCAGTGGTTGGGAGTCCGTCTGCCAATTCAGGGGACACAGGTTCGTGCCCCAGTCCCGGAGGATCCCACATGCCGCGAAGCGGCTGGGCCCGTGAGCCATGGCCGCTAAGCCTGCACGTCTGGAGCCTGTGCTCTGCAACGGGAGAGGCCACACAGTGAGAGGCCCGCATACCACAAACAAACAAACAAACCTGATACAAATTTTCATGTTGCTAAGGCTAGGGAGCAATTTAATCTTTCAGATATCATTGAGGAGCTTTGTATTTCACACCACTTTACAAATCTACTTCTGATTTTTAACTGTTTTTAACATAGACATATTCTCTTATCAGCTGTTTTGTTCCAATAGAAGTGCATGTGTGCATGAACAATGACATATTTGTGAAGGTTCATCATAGCATTGTTCATAATAGTTCAAAAATGGAAACAAGGAAGATTTCCACTGACAGTAAAATGGATAAATTGTGTATACATAGTTGAATTCAATAAATAAATATATAAAACATTGAACAATGTGGGGCAAAATGGATAAGTCTCACAAATATAATACTGAGTTGAGGAAGCCTGGAACAAAATAACGCATATCGTATGCTCTCCTTGTAAATAAAACTCAGAAAGAGACAAAGTAAATTTTGTTGCTATAATTCAGGATAGGGTTTAACATGGGATGAACTCAAGGGGTACAGCTGGAAGAGTGTATGAATGGACACCTAGATGTTAGACAGCTGGTGAGTGGCAGACCAATGATTTGGACTTTAATCAACTAATTATAAAATCCACATTGTATCCACTGCACAGCAGTGTTTCCACACTAAAAATCCTTCTTATATCACTAAATTAGTCAAGTTCATGTTTCAAGATTGTCATATATCCACAACACAAGCAAGCTAGTCCTAGATTTTACAACACTTTAGGGTATCTATGTATTTCTACTGGTGGCTGGCCATGCATTTCTCCATGCAGCTTCTCCACTTAGCTTACCTGATCTTCCTCACACTATGGCAGTCTTAGAAATAAGTGCCAGGCTGGGCTTCTGTAGCTCAACATTTTTAAAAAGTCACAAAAATTCTGTCTGGATTAAATTTGCCCTTTAATTATCATTCTGCAGTGAAGGATAATCCAGTATTTTCTGCTATGTATTTCATCTGTCACTGGTCAACATATTTCTCTTTCCAAGTTTTGTAGGCAAAACAAAAATATATTCCAGTTATTTCTGTTTAACAAATCATTCCAAAATATAATGTTGTAAAGCAAAAATATATTATATCATGGTTTTGTGGTTTGACTGGGTTCATCCTAGCTGTCTTTTTGCTGGGGATCTCTCATGTTTTCAGACAAAAGTTGTATGGGATGGAACAATCTGAATGTTTAATCAGATAATTGGATTTATAAATCACATGGTATCACTTCTAACACCTTATATTCTTTATGAGAAAATCACAGGATGAACCCAGATTTAAGTGTTAAGAATCAAAAAAGACTGGAAATACTGGGGAATGTGCTTTACTTGGGGGAGGCGAGCAGATTTGTGGAGACGAGCGACCACAGAATTTTTCACAGAAACTTACTTATATTTAAAACTCCATGTTATTTTCTTAGAGATGTATATACACACAGACATACAAATTTCCACAACTAAATTCTCAGCTTCCTTTACACTTTGCAGCTGATCATCTTTGGGTTCCTTTGTATAATCTCTACCCTATCCAGTTTCTTCATATTTCTGGTATGGTAGGGATTAATCAAAGACTAAAGTAATCCACATGTCATTTATTCCAGTTCAATGCTGTAGGTTCTCTGTAACACCTAAGGAACAAATACACGTGTATATATTTTTAGATCAGCCTCCAGGGGAAAAAATATTAGTTAGCTTCCTTAATTTACAAAATTTTACAAGATACATACAATCAATTTGAAAGATTCCATTTCACACAAACTTTAAGTGGATCATTTTTTTGTTGCTGTTATAAATAGTGCAACAAAGTATTGTTTGAGTATAACACATTTAATCAACTAGCTTTGTGCATTGTAGTTTTAGCACCAAAAAAAAAAAAACACATTGTGTCATCATTTGAGGAAAGGTCACTTGTCTCATAGGGTGATTTTCTGTTATTTGGACATTTTCTTATTTTCAAGTGTTGTCATATCTCACCTTTAGCTTAGAGGTAACTTTTGGCCTTTTGCTGCTACTGTTTCACTAAATACCTTTAAAAATAAAATAGCATATTGCAGAAGCTGGTGTATTTAGGGAAGTGTAGCAATACAAATGCAATGTAAAAAAATGCAGGAGAAAGAAAAATAGATGACTATGTATGTACTGTTATACTTTCTAAATGGTTCTTGGATAGCAGAAAGTATAAAAGCAAACTTACTGAATGTTTCATGCTGGGAGATCCTTATTTGTGTCCATAATTTTGTGGGGTTTGTGTGCCTGTGTGTGTGAGCCAGGGCGGGGGTGAGGGAGAGGTGGTGGTAAGTGAATTGCAGTGTTTAAAAACCTTTGATAGGGATAGGAAGCTGAGGGGAGAATCCACTTGTGGATAGTTCCTACTGCATGCAAGTAGTAACTCTTGCTTCACAAGTGTAGAATCTCCTCAAAAGTCTAGATAGACATATTTAACAAATCTCAGTTTTCATGAAAGGGAGGAAAGCAGTGACTAATATTTATGAAGGCACAGATGTCATCTCAGGAGATAAATAGATAAAATGGGCCTTAATATGTAGATTTTTTAAGCCACTAAAAACTTTGTGAATCTAATACTGATAAAATTGACCCCTGAATAAACAAACAAACAAAAGCTACATGAGAGAAAGCAAATGTATGGTGTATAAAAGTTTTGGTCGGAAAATACTACTTTATTAAATTTAAAAGAAAACACAAGCAAGAGCTGTATCTTCATTTAAATCCATGATCTTCAAATCATCTTATCTTTACATTGTTGTATGACAAATTGCCCCAAACTTAGTATCTTAAACAACAAACACCCATTATTTCACACTTTCTGCATGTCAAAAATTTGGGTCATTTTAGCTTAGGATCTCTCATGGATTTGCAGTCAAGATGTTGGTCAGGGCTGCAGTCATCCGAAGACTTGACTGGGGCGGGAGGATCCACCTTCAAGCTCACTCCCGTGGTTGTTGGCAGAGGTCTTGGTTCCTTAGCATATGGGCCCCTTCATGGTGCAACATGGCACCTGCTTTCTCCAGAGGGAGGGAAAGAGGTAGAGAGAGAGGTGGTGCTGGTGGTGGTGGGGAAACAACACACAAAAGGGAAGCTGCAGTGTCTTTTATAACCTAATTGAGAAGTGACATACCATCACTTTTGCCATTTTGTGTTCATGACACCACAGACCAACTGTGATATTATGTGAGAGAAGATTATGCACGAGAGAAGGAGAGTGGGTCATTGGGAGCCATCTTGAGGTTAGCTACCACAATACCAAATGGGATATTTAAAACATAGTACATCTATTTCAGTCTTTCTAAAATCCCTATTTTATGCAATTTCTCTTTCTATAAGTATGATAAATAATTTAAAGATGTATTGTGCTGATACACATAAATGGAATCTATGAATGTTTTATAGGTATATATAATGCACATATGTGTGTGTGTCTGCTATTCAATTTATTTTCATTATGTACTTTCCTGTTTCTCTTTTGTTTAGAAATAGAAAAGGAAAATTCTTGCCATGTAAATTTTTACATTCTAATAGGAAAATAAACTATTACTTGGTCAATGCCTACTGAAAATCATTCCTTAAAATCAGGCATATTCTTTAAGAATGATATTATATATTGATATTATTTTCTGAGTAGATTAAAGTGATGAATGGTAGCTGGAGTTTTCCTCTGGCATGCATAAAATATTCTAACACAATATCATTGAAAATATGTTTTTATGTGCATTCATATTTTAAGTGATAATCTCATATTAAACCAGTGATTATTGACAGGACATTCATCTTGGACAATCAGACACGTATAATTTTCAGGTTCTATTCTACAATTATTATTTAATAGTTCCTCCTAATTTAAAAGTTTCATGGAGATAAATACAGTATTTTCTCTGAGGGATAATTCTGTGCAATTTTGTTGAATTGTAGGGCATGACAAATTAATTTTAAGCTAACATATGTCTGAATTGATTAGCTTATACATTATATCATTACATTTTAAACATTTTAATTAGCCATAAAATGCCAATAACTCATAGATTTCCTTTGAAATAATTTACACAGGTGACATTAAAAAACTATATTAAAGGGTGTTTTTCTTTTTCATGAAACCAGTTTTGGGACACGTTTTTGTGGTACAGTATCAATTTAAATCTTAAATAATTTAAGCAATAATTTAAATCTTAAATAATAATAAGCAATAATTTAAATCTTAAATTCTTACAGGAAGTTATGACAAATCTTAGCTGTTAGATATTATTTAGCTTTCACCACACATATTGTCATCATATCCTTCCTTAGATTTGGTAACTGGCTTAAGTTTTAACTGGGATTAGGTGTTCTCTGTACCAAGAGGATAATTGCTAAAATCAGTTCTTTTAGATCAGTTTCCATGAGCTGGTTTTTCCTCCTCTCACATCAAGGACCAGTTTATAGAGATAAGGATGACATTAGTGCTACTGAGTCATAGTCCTCCTTTGTGAAAATATAGCTTATTGTAAGTTTGCTATTTGTATATAAATGTATTGTGATTAGTGCTTACTTATTTGCATACATATCCATTTAAAGAATAAAAGTTAACTGTAAAACTGCATTAAATATAACACTTCGTCATTTTTAGCATTAATTTTCATTTTTTACAAAACATTTCTTTAAGAAAATTGAAATATTTACAGTAACAAAATCAATCACTTTGAATATTAATGGATGGCACCAAAAAAGGTTTATTTAGATAAGTATATAATTTTAGTATACATATATGAATACCTATCTAAATAATCCAAATTGAAATTTATTCATTCGAAGACCTTTAAATTGAACTAAATAGTCAGCCACTTGCCACATTATCTTCTTTTATCAATTCAAAAAATTTCTGAGGTTAAGTATTATTTTCTTTTAAGGAAACAAGAGTAGACAAATCAAGTGATTTGTCTCAGGGCCATGCAGGAAAGCAGTGGTAGAGACAGAAATAGTTGTTTTAACTTCTAGCAGAGTTTTCAAAACAACCAGAACATCTATTATAGAAATGTCCCCAATGGCAAAAAATAAACGAATTTTCCAGTTTAAAATTACTCCCACTTATACTATGCCATGAAAGCCACTCTCATGAAAGTCAAAGAGGCATTTCTAAGTCTTCACTGTATGTCACCTTTTCTTGCACAGAACAGCCTTCCTCCTTGAGACACTCCTCTTGTCCTCCATATTGCAAATCTGGGTTTCCTTTGCTACTAAAGTCTTTAATCATCTTTCTCAGCTCCACCTTCACACACTGTAGTTTTTCTGCACAAAGGCTTGGGTCATTTTCTCCTCTAATTCTGTAAGAAAAATGGTTTTGTGCTGACTTCTAATTTTCCTTCCATCATCTTTCTAGCTTTGCTTTCTGATCCTTCCAGGTTAGGAGTGAGAAAAGAAAGACCTTGTCTCATACTGCCTGGAATGTGGCAGGATTTGGGAGATGTTGTATTTCTTACCATTTCCTAAGTTTCTTTGGAGATAGCCCATGCTGGTGTTGCCATGGTTACTCATGGCAAATATCTCTCTCTTTTGGCTGGTCACTTCGGACTTGATCCACAAACCTGAGCAGCCAGTGATCTTCTACCTTTTATCTTCTCAGACCCCTTCCCTGTCCAGGAAGCCATCATGCACAGGATATAAGACAATCCTATGCTGTTTCTCTCCTGTGTAGCCTGCATCTGATTCACAGGAAATGCTCAAGCAGCTTTGCTTCAGCCAAATCTGAAAATGGAGTAACTCCCAGGCCACAGCCTTTAGTCTGATGCCACAGGTTGCTTCATCCAGACTTTTGCTCCTTAGATTCCTCTGGCAGGACTCAGACACCAGCCCACCTCTATCCACCCTGAAAGATAAACATATTCAATCCTCCAAGTAATCAAGTAATTGGATGAGAGCCATATTCTCTTGGATTCTGCCTAGGAGGCAGCATTCTCTTCACTTTTCCCTCAGTGGCCCAGGCTCACAGTTCTTTCTAAAGACATATTTTTTGAAAACGATCTCTCAGTCTCCATTCTCCTCCCCCTTTAATACCCTTTGGGAGTGAGGAGTTTCTAGAGTTATTTTTGTATCCAACAGTAGAATTTACTTTGGAATGTGGTTCCTCTGATATCTCCATTTTAGCAGTTGATTGTAATAAATGAAAAAAATCAATGAATAAATGAAGTTTCTAAATTTATTTCTCAATTCTTCCTTTTATGAACGTTCTTTCAACCTTTCTGTTTGAGGCAATAAACTAAAGGATTTTCTGTTAATGCTAATGATTTTCAGAATTTGCTAATTTCTTTAAATTTAGGACAAAAACTGCAGTAGAAAATTTGAGAGAGCTCATAGGGAGCAAGGTTTGAAGTGGGGGGTGTGTATAAGGAGTTAGGAACCACCTATCAGAAATTCAGGAATCCTTAAGCTGATGTGGAAGAGTACAGGATTTATATTAATAGAGTTGTCCAGTTTTCACTTTTCATGATTAATACTTAACTAGTCTAGGGAATTCACTGGCAGTCCAGTGGTTAGGACTCTGAGCTCTCACTGCAGGTGACCCAAGTTCGATTCCTGGTCAGGGAACTAAGACCCCACAAGCCACACGGTGGGGCCAAAAAATATATACTTAACTAGTCTACGAGATAAAAATATTTCAAGAAAATTAAAAATATATATATTTTACGTTTCAATGAACAATTTTAAAGTCAATGTAAAAATTAATGTAGTATAACAGTTGTCCAGGGAAATATGATTTGGTGAAGATTGTGCAAATGAAAAATCTGGTACTGCTTCAATCATTTGAGCTGAAAGAGTTTACCAGAGTTCTAATAATATCTGAAACATTTACATCTGATCTGAATCATTTTCAGTTCTGGTGTATAAAGCAGGGAAACTAATGTGATATTGTAAGGAAAAAAATCCACATAATGAGTGATCAAAGAGACTAAAGGGTTCCTATTATATGTCTTAGATTTCATTTTACCTCTTATTTTTGTGTAGCAGTGAGGTGTGAAAACTGTTCTTTGGTTGTTTTAAGTATCAGTAAACTGCATCACACTATACTTCTTTACAACTTAATGAAAGAGGGTGAGATTCACTTTACAATTAATTCCTACATATAAGTGAAAAAGGTATTATTCAAATGGTGTTGTAATTCTTGTTCAAGTGAAGTTTTCCAGTGAATGATTCATTAGCTCTTTCAAGTCTATTCAACAATACTTCTCTTTTGTAATATCTTTTTTGCATTGAAGAGCTTTCCAAGGCACTCCTTTTTTTGTACAATTTATACTCAGTGAAGATTAAGTTATTGAATGAAATATACTTTCACTGTAGTGCTAGGTAGCCATTGATGACATATATAAGATCTAGCTTAGGGGCAATGTTACAATCTCACCCAATAGAGGACTAAATAAATGCATTTTTTAAATAAATGCAATTTATTAAAAACAGTTTTTAATGTTATTATTAAATATTTAAAGTTCTTTCTCATGCCTAACTGCCTAGAATTTAGAGAATTTTGAACTCTTTAGTCTAAAAGAGGTTAATTTATTTGTGTTGAATTATTGCGTGATTGGTCCTAAGGAATAAAGGATTTCAATCTTCTGAAAACTGGTCGGTGTTATGGACTGCATGTTTGTGTCCCCCACCCCCAACCCTGCCCCTAAAAACCCACTAATTCATATATTGAAGCCTTAGCTCCCAATGTGATTGCGTTTGAAGATGGAGGCTATGGGAGGCGGTTAGGTTTAGTGAGGTCATGAGGATGAATCCCCATGATGTCATTAGTTCCTGTAAAAGCAGAGAAGGAGATTAGAGATGACTCTCTTTACCATGTGAGGAAACAGTTGGAAGGTAGATAACTACAAGCCAGGAAGTGGGCTCTTACCAGACATTAGATTTGCTGGTGCCTTAATCTTGGATTTACCAGCCTCCATAACTGTGAGAAAGAAATGTTTGTTGTTTAAGACACCCAGTCTCTGGTATTTTTGTTACAGCAGCCCAAACTGACTGAGTCAGTTTCTTTTTACTTCCAAAGTTAGATTGCTTTCCCATCCTTCTGCTGTGTTGGCAAATGTATTTAATTAGACATTGAGATTCTGAGTAATAGCCAATCTGTATCATAATTTCTTTAAAAGAAATTTGAAGATGTCAGTTAAGGAGCAATACAGAGCAATATTAATGTTTTCTTTCCAAGACAATTTTCATTCACACAAAAACTGTTCGAGATCATATGTGAAACAGGTACTGCTTGCTCTGTGACTGAGATGTCCTCAAAAGGTTAAATTCTACCTTTAAAGTGACAAAAGGCTTATCTTTAACAGCAGTATTATTAATAATTCCATTACTGTTCTTATTTCATTTTCTTCTATTTTTCACAGTGTGGCTAAAATTATACATTGCATATTATCTTCTACAATGCTAACATAGTCATATAGCTTAGGACACAGGTTTGCCATCATCTGAAAGAGGGCTCTTTTGTAGTCATCTGTACTTAAAAGTATAATCAGAAATGTTTGTAATACTTTAAAGTAATCGTTAAAATTAACTGATGTTCTAGAATGACTGCCTTTTTCATTCCACAGCTCTGAATCTTCTTGTGATTAGGCCTAAATTAGAAATACTTGGTATAAGAGAATATTTTCCTTGTCAGAAAAGTGACCTTTTTTGTCAAGTGTCAAAAAAGTGAATCCTTTGTAAGAAGAATCAAAATTATTTTCTTTTTCTATACATTTTTTCAAGGTCTTTACAATTCTAAATTGTATAAAACAATATTAAGTGCTCTTGTTCAAAATATGTGGGATCTTATCTTTAAAAATCTTGAAAACCATAATGACAAAAATATATATATTTGAGTCATCATAACTAATAGCAATTCATCATAATTTGATGAACTTGCTGGACAAATAAAAAGTCTTTATAAACCAAGTCCAGTGAATAAGAAGAGCTGTCAGGCTGGAGAGAACTATTGGTGAGCCGAAGTGTGAAATGGAAATAAAAAGTTATTTTTCTCAATTGCTCTGTGGACATGGTTTTTTGTTAATTTAGAATAAGAAATGTTACATTTTAAAATATTAAATGGTTTTTCACAAAGATCTTTAGAAATAAATATGAGCTCTCATCTTTGTCAAAATGCATATTTATAACAAACGTATTATCCTTCTTTTAGTGAGAATTATCCTTCTTTTAGGAGTAATTAATCATAATGACAGACATATTGCCCCATAGGTTTCTCAGGAAGATATAGAAAACTCTGAAACTTTATAGAAAACTTTTTCCTTAACTTCCAAAACATAAGGGTTGATGTAATCAGTCCATATCTTTGAATAGATCACCCCCAAAATTCAAACTCTACAATTATTCTCTAAATATTAATCTCTATTGTATACAATGTACTAATTATGCTATACATACTAATATATACAAATAATTTGGGGAGATTATAAAATACATTAAAATTCATTCTATTGATTTTTTAAAATAAACTCTTTCTAGGACTTCCTATTTTTGGTGGCATTTTCTTTTCTATTACAATTATTCGAGGACCTCCTTCACCACCTTCTTCTCCCATTCACAATGGTCATCTAAATATTTTACTTTTTCTCCCTTGCAGGTATGAGTACTCTTTTCTTTGCAGATAACTTGTCTCCATGCTCTATCCCAACCTTTTATCTTTTGTAGCTTTTATATTCTCTGTCAGGACTATTTATGGGTGGTAATGTAAATGAACAGCATGTAATGATTTGTGGTTTTGCTGAAATCCCAGGGTGAATCACACACACTGTGTACTGGTGTGGGGAACAAGTCACTGGGCCAGGAAAGTGCCTAAAAGAGTCCCCATGATCTGACCTTCACCGTTTTTTGTCCTTTTCTCCTATAAACTAATCTTCCTGAATTTATTTAGTTAAAGAAAATGAGAACTTTTGATTCTTTCTTAATATAACCATAAAATGAGAACTAAAAGTTTGTTCTTACTATAAAATGTATGTATATTTTTTAAAAGATTACATTACCTCCCATAAACCACTGAATTTGATTCCTATTGTAGTTCTCTAGAATGTACTATTTAGTTTAGTAGCTCAGTCCTTAGAAGATTAGGATCTTTTGTTTGTATTAGGAACATGAGATTTACTTCTTCATCTTCAGGTGAAAACTGCTCTCCAGAGCCACCTGATAACTGAATCATACCTGTGTGCTCTGGTCGTCCCTAAGACAATCCTTGAAGGAGCCTTGACTGTGACTGAGCAGTCAGCCCATCCATCAGTTGCTTTCTCATCTTTGCCTACATGATCTACATTCCTGCTTCTTTTCCTGAAAAATTATTTCTCAGTAAGTTTCTTCCAAAAATTAATTTCATCATGAAATTAGCCATATCCTGAATTTGATTTGGAGCATATTGTTTTAAGCAGGACTCAGTGGAAATGAGGAACTACTTGAAACAAAAATGGACCAGGGATAGAAAATAAAAATCATTGCTTCTGGAGAATAAATTGTTTTTCCTTTTGCCTCCAAATGGTATGAAAGTCAATGTGTAAAAATTTATCCAAGAAGAACATTTTGATGAGTTAAATGAGAGAGGCTTCTACTTGGGGAATTTCATGGAGCATGTCCCATTTTCATCTCTTCACAGGTCAAGAAATCTAGTATCTGTGGAAAACTAAAGAATAGGGACAGTAGAGATATACAGTAATAACATTTTCCATGATTTTTATAGAATGAAAGCTAATGTTATTGGCAGATTTTTATATAGATATAAAAATTGTGAAACATTAGTAATATTTATATTTTTCCACAAATTAGCACAAGATTCTTAATACTAGAGATAAATATAATTAACACTGAAGAATTGTTTAAAGTAGCTGTAACTGCCATTATTTACATGTAAAACTTGAGGCTGCAATATTGAAATATTTACCATATCTACTTTTAAAAGAATTGCATATAATAATCACAAACACTTCATAAATGAGAAAACCAGAAAAAAAGTAGGGACAGAAGTAAGTATATTAACCACAAAACCTTATCACAGATAGACAAATAATATTTTTGTTGCAAAATGATGTTTGGAATAGAAAAAGTAAATGTATATAATTGAAACTCTACAAATGAGGACCTGAATTAAATATAATATTAATATTTCTCACACCAAAATATTACTGTATTCTGTTTTCTATATTTCATATTTCAAATACAATTTTAATTTGTATACTATATTTCAAATACAATTTTAATTACAAATACTATACTATATTTAATTACATTGTTTGAATTATGTAAATAAATATATGTGCACACTCTTAAGTCATATATATAATATTTATTCACATTGTGTGCAAAAAGACCTGAAATTTAGACAAGCACTTTTAAAATAAGCATTTTAAAATACTTTTTCACAGTGGAACTTTGTTTTTTTTTTCAAATGAAACCTTGCTTTTATAAAATCAGCACACTAAGAAGAAAATATCAGATCTATACAGATACTGCCTATTCCATTTTCCCCTCAAATCTTCTTCCTCATGGTGGACCCTGGGGTCCTCCTCAGAACTTTCAGATTTGGAATTCAGTTTGAAAGCCACTTTCTACATGCATCCTTGAAAATAGAATTGAACACAACTACATACTCAAAACAATTCACTTATACAAAGCTTCACCATGGATCCATTAACTGAACCTTGGGTCCTTTAGTAGAGTTCATATAGTATAAGAAGAAAGAAGAAATTGCCAGTGAGAGTAATAGCACTAAATGACCCCAATGAGGTTAGACACAGTATGTTAGGCTCTACTCCTAATGAGATCAAAGTGCCAAATAGTGATAAGGATAGAGACAAAAAGGATTGAGGAAGAGGATGAAATTTTTAAAAATAGAGGTTCTTAAATGTCATGCAGAACATTTTAGACTTGGTTTGATGGGAAATAGAGAAATGTTGAAAGCATGTAAAATAAAGGAAGCTGAACTTTTAATGTAATATGCATTTATATATGCTAACAGAGGAGAAGCATTACTCTTCAACCAGCCAGCCATACATTACTAAATGTCAGTTATCTTCTATTTGGCTTTTGGATTTCCATGGGACTCTCTAATTCAGTGCATTTCAGGTATTTGCCTGTCCCGCCTGTGTTCCTCTGAACTAGCCCTGAAATGAGGAAACAAGTTCAGTGGGGCATTGTGTGATCTGCTGTTGGACTTCACTGCTTATGAATGATCTTTTCATATGTAGTGCATCCCCACTCCACTTCTGCTGTAGAAACCACCTGACTGCTGGGCTTAAAATTTTTTTAAATTTGATTTTGCTATTAAGAGATTCCATCACCCATCTGATTTACATTTTTCATCAGTAAAGATTCTTGGGGACTCTTCATACTCCAGCATTGAGAGAAGTAATGTTTGAAACGTTTTAGTAGTGACTATTATACGTGGCTTACAAATCAAGCAGTGAAGGTACTTTATTGCTACACATCTCTGTTGACATCACAGACATTATTTAAGGAACAAAGGAGAAATTCTAGTTTGCATGGTGTCACAACTCACTAGTGGCGTGGTTCTTGGCCAGAGAAGGAAAGAGCCTATAGTCAGCAACTAACCAGGTGTCAGCATGAAGCTTGAGCCAGGACTGTGACTGAGAGAGGAAATCAGGAGTCAATTTTAAAAATGTGGGTTTTATTGTTTTTCATTATATTGATCCTAATATTTAAAAAAATATTGCTTTATAATTGCAAAAAATGCTAGTTTCTTACCTCTAAATAGCAATGATGAGTTTTTTTTAACCTGAAGTACAATGGACTTATGGTATTATATTAGTTTCAGGTATTCCACATAGTGATTTGATACTTTCATATTATGCACCATAAAAAGTTGTAGTATTGTTGACTGTGTTCCCTTTGCTATACCTTACATCCCTATGACTTATTTATTTTATAGCTGGTAATTAGTACCTCTTAATTACCTTCAACTATTTTGCCCCTCTCTCCATCCCTCTCCCCTCTGGCAACCACTAGTGTGTTCTCTGTATCTGCGAGTCTGTTTCTGTTTTGTTATACTTACTCATTTTTTTGTTTGTTTTTTAGATTCCACAGCTAAGTGAAAACGTTATACAGTATTTATCTTTGTCTGACTTACCTCACTTAGCATAATACCCTCCAGGTCTGTCTGTGTTATTGCAAATAGCAAGATTTCAATTTTTTTATAGCTGAGTAATAGTCCACTGAATATATGTACCACATCTTCCTTGTCTATTCATCTGTTGATGGACATGTAGGTTGCTTCCATATCTTGACTATTGAAAATATGCTGTAGTGAACATTGAGGTGCATATATCTTTTCGAATTAGTGCTTTTATTTTCTTTGGACAAATACCCAGGAGTGGAATTGCTGAATCATATGGTCATTGTATTCTTAATTTTTTGAGGACCGTCCATACTGTTTTCCATAGTGGCTGCACCAGTTTACATTCCCACCAATAGTACAGAAGTGTTCTCTTTTCTCCACATCCTCACCAACACTTATTTATTGTCTTATGGATGGTAATCATTCCAACAGATGTGAGGTGGTATCTCATTTTGGTTTTGATTTGCATTTCCCTGATGATAAGTGATGTTGAGCATCTTTTCATGCGCTTGTTGGCCAATGATGAGTCTTTAAAGGCCTCTTTACATGATTCTATATAATCATTTCTTAGGAGCTTTTTGCAAAATCGTCACTCAAATTAGAACTCCTTTACAATATCAAGACCCATCTTATTTAAAATTCCATATATTTCTTAGAATTTTGGATGAGTTCCTACTGCATGTAGCTGATTTGCTAGTTTGACTAGAGTATAACATAATCTTCTTCAATGTCAAATATATTTTGGGAATCCTTAGAGATTATGTCATGCTTGTTACAATTTCAGGTGGGTTTATCATATCCCAAAATTCTTTCATTATTTGTTTAATTTAATTGACTATGCTTACACTTCAAGTGATCTGTATATAACCCTGCTAAAAATATAATTTAAATTATACAACATTTCAAAATGGAAAATTAATAAACAACAGTAAAGATCTCAAAAGTCACATATTTCAAGGTCCCTTTTCCTCTTTAAACTCCCTGAAAGTTAACAAAATGTTTTAAATGTATATTGCTAATGTATTTAATGGAATACAAATTTACTGGGAAATATAATTTTATAAGTCATTTTTAGTGGTTCAACAAAAGACCGTAAGGGAAATGAAATAGAGAAGTTTATTACTCATAGGCCCTGGGGAGGTACATGGCATGCCTCAAGGGGTCACATGGGGAGGTCAAGGTAGAGTGCAGGCGGCAGGGTGTGGGAGTACCTGCCTTTATCAGGGTCTGGGGTGGAATGCTCTGGGGTTCCCGAGTAAAGGCCAGGTTGGTCAATTCAGACCAAAAAGAGTAGGGCTTTGGTAAACTCCGGTGTGGGTGGGTGACAGGGAGTCTTACCTAAGGGGCACACAAGAGGATGGCCCTGGGGGGCATGAGAGATTGTTGCTCACAAGGGCTATTGGGGAAGTCATATCAGGAACTTATATATGCTTGTGACTCTGTAGGCTGTTATCCAGGGTATGCAATCACGGGAGGGGCTAATGTCACATCAAGGACCTGCAGGCTGCTTGGCTACACAAAATAGATGCTGACGCAGTGGTATCATGGAGTAGTTTAGCTACTTGACACACACACCCAGATCAGTACATGCCACACTGGTGCAAGTTGGATAAGGTTGGTGAAATGTATGAATGTCAATATATTGTTTGTGATATTATACTGCAGTTTTGCAAATTTCAGTGGTGGAAACTGGGTAAAGTATACACATAAGCACTTTGTATAATGTACAACTTTTGGTGAATCTACAGTGGTCTCAAAATTTTTTCAATTAAAATGTAGAAAAAGATACATATTCATTATAAAATACTTAGAAAATGCAAACAAACCAGAAGAGGAAAGTTGCCCCTGTGTAGATATCTGTGGTCTCTTTTTTTCTCATCTTCTTCAGGGCTCTATTTGAATTTTGCATCATCAAAGAGCACTATCCTGGCCACTCTACATAGAATGCAATAGTGCATGAATTACAATGCAGTAATCTTGTACTGTATAACCCTATCACTCGCCACGTCTTTATTCATTTCACTTATTATCCACTGACATAGTATTTCTGCATTTTAAAATTGGTTGTTTTCTTGTGTATCATGAAAAATCCAGGAGGATGAGGTCTTTTATTCATTCTTGTATTGCCAATTCTAATAAAGTGACTGACATTGTAGGAGTTTGATAAATATTTCTGTATGGTTAAAAATGAATCATTCTACACTTACTGCTTTATTTGCTTGTCTATCTTTTTTTTTTTTTTTTTTTTTTTTTTGCTGTACGCGGGCCTCTCACTGCTGTGGCCTCTCCCGTTGCGGAGCACAGGCTCCGGACACACAGGCTCCGCGGCCATGGCTCGCGGGCCCAGCCGCTCCGCGGCATGTGGGATCTTCCGGGATCGGGGCACGAACCCGTGTCCCCTGCATCGGCAGGCGGACTCTCAACCACTGCGCCACCAGGGAAGCCCTGCTTGTCTATCTTGTATTTAATTTTTTTTATAGTAAGCCAGGTTGTACTTTGTGCTCATAATATAATGATAAAATCAACAGACTAGATTTCTACCTACTTAGAAACCTAACTCTATTTTTACTATTATATAGTTTTCTAAAATAGCACTAAAATAGTTACTAAGTATTCTATTAAATGAATGAAATGCAATTTATCAAATATCTACTTTATACATCATTATGATTTTAAAATGTGGGCATTTATAAACAATATTGTGATGAATGAACTTGAAGTTAATATTATCTCTTTATGGGGTTTATTTCCTTGGGATAAATTCTGAAGTTCATATGTATAATGTCATTGGTTCAAATACTCAGATCCTATTAGAGCTAATGAGACTCTGATATACATTGTGTTTGGAGTGGAGACTTGGGAATATTCTAATTTAGTCATTTTTTCCCCTCTTTTACTTTCTTAGTAATGATCACCAACATCAGTCTATTCTTTTTTTTTTTTTTTTTTTGCGGTATGCGGGCCTCACTGTTGTGGCTTCCCCCGTTGCGGAGCACAGGCTCCGGACGCGCAGGCTCAGCGGCCATGGCTCACGGGCCCAGCCGCTCCGCGGCATATGGGATCCTCCCAGACCGGGGCACGAACCCGTATCCCCTGCATCGGCAGGCGGACTCTCAACCACTTGCGCCACCAGGGAGGCCCCATCAGTCTATTCTTGATTACTCACAATTGGCTTTCCTTATGCCTGGATCCTGCACACAAATGTTACTAACACACAATTCAAATTTCTGTCAAAATTACTCACTGCTATGCAGAGCCTTAAAAATAATAAACATTTTGGTTTATTTTAGTTCATTTGACCACCAACTGGTTAATATCTGAAAATAATTAACTTTTTTTTCTTGTATGTCTGTGAATTCTCTTTACTTATATAATTTATAATCCATGCCTCTTCATTAAGTACTTTTAAGTTTTCAATTTGTTGTTCATTATAATTGTCCAAAAGATTATAATTACCCAGTCTTAACCTGTTTCCAGGTATATAGCAGTAATCCACATAGTTTGAAAAGACTGCAAGCAGGGAGTGAGAATACTAGAAATAAGTGGGGAACCGATTTCCAAGTCTTGGGGCAGCCTATTAGCATCAATATGTTACAATTTATTTATATTCCTGCATTTGAATTTTTTCAATACAAGTTATAAGGATAATGGTACTTTGGGCCTCCTCTATTTAGGTTTGTGATTTTGAAAAGGTCCCAGGGCTGCCATCACAGTTCACCGGGTACTGAAGAACTAAAAACTGGTTAGTTTTTTCGGGGATGGTGAATACTGGCACTTGTGTTACCCTTTCTTATTCTACATCATTGCTAAAAATAACATCACATCACTTTCCCAGTGAACACAGGTATAACATTAGAGCTGTTTCCCACAATTGTTACACTTCTACTAGAGTGGGTGTTTGACTTGAAACTCATTTTCCACTTCTTTTCTGGCTGAAAGTTAGTTGATGATCCTGACTACATGACAACTAAATAGTTTGTCTGATGCAGTTTTCATTGTCAATAGAGTCTATCCCAGGTGAGGTCATTGTATTGTGGTCAGAGCAAACAATATTAACTGAGAAAAAGGAATTGTATACTATTTTTAAATACTATGCAATTATTATAGCCCCTTTATGACTTGTGGGAAGTATTTCCATATCCAGTGTGTTGTAATGGAGGAAATAATAAAACTGGAATTGAAATGGACCTCATACATTACCTAGTCCAAACTCTTTAGTTTTTATTTGGGGAAACAGAGGTTTAGAGAAGTTCAGTGACTTTTCCAAAGGTACACAGCTGCTGAGTGGTAGAGGCAAGTTCACCAGTGTATCACCAGTATGACAACCCTGGTGGTACCTAATAACATTAAGAAAGCAACGTCTGTATATAGTGACTGTATAATTCTTGTATTAGAAAAGTGCACTTACAGATTATGACACACACATTTAAACTGAAAGCCTGTATTAAGCTTATTTTAGAACAAATTGAATGCATCTGGAAATATGGGTTCTGTTCAGACCTTCAAAGGTATTAGACATGAGTACAATGAATGCTGAGATTAACATCAATTTCTCAGAATGAAATGGAAGATTATTCTTTCTTAACATGCTACACATCTGAAGTGGCTCAAGTTTAGATGAGCACTCATTAGCTTAATTCATAATTATTTTAAGGAGTTCATCGCCACTCATTTTTCTTTTCACACAGTTCCTAATTTGTAGCAGTCATCTCATGGTTTTGTTCATTTGACACATCTTAAGATATTTCTTAGAATTCAGTAAGTGTTTGTGAAGCTCTATAATGATTTATAAACTATGTGTCAGTGTGTAATTAACACTAGTCAGATATGTCTTAGTCTGAGGAACTTCAATTTAAGAAGATAGCAGAGTGTAAGGAGGGAGGAAAAAAGGACATTCTCCTCATCACAGCATGTACTTTCCTGCATTAAAATATGGCCCCACATTGCAATGAAATGTCTCATCTAAAAGTGTTGACACACTTAGTGAAAAAATAAATTGTAAATATCTTAAAATTACTAAAATACAAAACATTAGAAAAATCAATGAAAAACATAAAAGGTATGTGACCAGTCCATTTTTTTTTCTTTTGTAACTCTATACAAAATGCAAATTTTTATCAGGATAGAAACCTAATATAATGTTGAATTCTAAATGTCCAGTCTCTAAGATATACCTCAAGTTTGTCTCCTTTTCTCCATCTTCATTGCCAACAATACCTCATACCTTTCCTGATACAGTAACTTTTAAGTGACCTTCCTTTCTCCAAGATTTATCCCCCCACTAAGGCCTCTTAATTCCCTCTTCTCTTGGCATGCAGACTCATTTTTGTCCGTCTTTAAACAGAAAACAAACAAAACCCCTAAAACAAAAAACTGGAAACCCAAGAGACACAAGGAACGAGGAGGTGCTGGACATGCTTACTACATTGATTTGGGTGATGGGATCATGGGTGTTTGCATATGTCCAGACTCACCAAATTATACAGAAGAAATATGTACAGTTCTTTGTGAAAAAGCAACCAACCAAACAAAAACAAAAAACAACTGTCCCTGGATCCCCATCGTCCTAAGAATAAAATCCCGAATCCGCAATGGACTGCTCACAGGGTCCTATGTTAAGAAGCCACCATTTTCTTCTCTGATTTCATCTAGTGCCCATTTCCCCTTCTTCATCATGCTCCAGCCACACTGGCTTTCTTTTTGTTTCTTGAAAATGCCAAGTTCTTTCCCATCCTATGAACTTTGTATTGATATTCCCCAAGACTTTTTGGGGACAGGTGTCTTCTCATAATTCATATGGGACCTCCTCAAAGAGGCCTTGCTGATCATTCTATGTGAAGTCATTTGCATAGTATCTCACTTTTTCTTTAAGATATGTATCTTAAATGGAAATCATGTTAGAGAATTATTTGTCGATTGTTAGTTGCCACAATTAAGGTCCATAAAGCTAGGATTTTTTATGCTGAATTTACTACTGCATTCTCACAATCTGTATCAGTGCTTAGAACATATTAGACACATAGTTGTACACTATCTCCCAACCCTTGAGTTTTATACATCTGCCCTATGAAGTAAATCTATATAGGAATAGTGAAGTGGTAAGCTTTAGAAATGGTATTGAGAATAACTGTTTTAACATCTTACGTGACCTTTAATAAATTTTCAAAATTGTTGATTACAGAGAGGTGATGAAGTATTGATATAAACATTGATAAATAATATCAAAAAAGTTACTCTACCTTCCTCTTTTATTTTCATCATCAACACATGGTACAGGCAAATGAGATTTTGGAACTTATATTTATAAGAAGCATGATGATAGAGAAAGGTCAGTTCTATCAGCTGACTAGGTCGAAAAGGAAAAACAAATTTAAAAAAAAAGAAAAATTTTGAAAATTCTCTCCCTTATGACTCTGGCAGTATTTTTTTCCCTTAATAATTCTTCAGTTGTATATTTTTTGTTTGTCAGAGATATTCTGTGAGTCATTGTGCATACTTAGGAGACAGTTTGACTCAAGGGATTCATGAAATAGAGAATCATACAATTAGATAATCGAAATCACTTTTAATTGCATATTTGCACTAAACCAAAATAGTACTCTTCAAAGGAATATTATCCCAGCTTTCAGACAATGATCCTTTTGTATTTTGTATTATAGATACTAAATTGTTAGGACAAGGCCGTCTCCCACACACAAAACATTACATAATCAATTTTATGCTCTTTTATCTGCTTTCCCCAAACACTGACAGAGTATTCTTTATCAGAGGGTACAATTTCATAGTTATATTGAAGCTTTCTAAAATGATCAAATTCATGCATGAATTAATTAAATATTATTTTTAGAAGTAATATTTTTTATTGTTTTGGATAAAAATGTATTGATTGAATCCAAATGGGCATAGTATTTAACAGGTGACATAAACACCATGACCATGAAAACTTCATTATCATTTTAAGGTTGAAAAAAATTTCATGAATGTCTATAGTAGAGAGAAATGTATGGATCAAGGCATTATATATTATCCAAATACTTGTCTGAGTATTTCATAAGAGAGGACTTTGAAAGTGTTTTTTGTTTGTTTGTTCATTTGTTTTTTTTGCGGTATGTGGGCCTCTCACTGTTGTGGCCTCTCCCGTTGCAGAGCACAGGCTCCAGACTCGCAAGCCCAGCAGCCATGGATCACGGGCCTAGCCGCTCTGTGGCATGTGGGATCTTCCCGGATCGGGGCACGAACCCGCGTCCCCTGCATTGGCAGGCGGACTCTCAACCACTGCGCCACCAGGGAAGCCCGAAAGTGTTTTTTTTTTTTTTTTTTTTTCGGTACGCGGGCTTCTCACTGTTGTGGCCTCTCCCGTTGCGGAGCACAGGTTCCGGATGCGCAGGCTCAGCGGCCATGGCTCACGGGCCCAGCCGCTCCGCGGCATGTGGGATTTTTGCAGACTGGGGCACGAACCCGTGTCCCGTGCATTGGCAGACGGACTCTCAACCACTGCGCCACCAGGGAAGCCCTCCGAAAGTGTTTTTTTATTGGTTTTATTATTTGATTAATTATTCTGGTCTTAAATTGTTTAATATTTTAGGTTTTCAGTTTATATTTCTGGTCAAGATTAGTTAATGGCAAAGCTGATTTTGGGTGCCTGCTAAGCACAAGAAACTGTGTTAGAAAAAAAAATTATTATGACACACTTTTCTCTCATGATAAAACAGAGGTTATATGTAAACATGAAGTGAGAGGAGGGAATCACAAGTGAACATTTTAAAATGGTAATACAGGAGTTCCCTGGTGGTGCAGTGGTTAAGAATCTGCCTGCCAATGAGGGGACATGGGTTTGAGCCCTTGTCTGGGATGATCCCACATGCCGTGGAGCACCTAAGCCCATGTACCACAACTACTGAGCCCACGTGCCACAACTACTGAAGCCTGTGTGCCTAGATTCCATGCTCTGCAACAAGAGAAGCCGCTGCAGTGAGAAGCCCGCACATCACAACGAAGAGTAGCACTCGCGGGCCTCCCTGGTGGCGCAAGTGGTTGAGAGTCCGCTTGCCGATGCAGGGGATACGGGTTCATGCCCCGGTCTGGGAGGATCCCATATGCCGCGGAGCGGCTGGGCCCGTGAGCCATGGCCGCTGAGCCTGCGCGTCCGGAGCCTGCGCGTCCGGAGCCTGTGCTCCGCAACGGGGGAGGCCACAACAGTGAGAGGCCCGCATACCGCAAAAAAAAAAAAAAAAAAAAAAAAAAAAAAGAGTAGCACTCGCTCGCCACAGCTAGAGAAAGCCCTCATGCAGCAACAAAGACCCCACACAGCCAAAAATAAATAAATAAATATATTTTAAAATAATAAGTAAATAAATAAAATGGTAATACAAATTCTCAAAAGTTACAGAATGTTGTAAAAATAGATAATGGTGGGTACTAGTGATGGAGACCTCTTAAGATGCCCAGGAGGGTCTTTCTGAGAAGTTGAAATTAAAAGTGAAGCCTGCATTACAAGAAGAAGGCAACCTACTGTATAGTACAAGGAACTATATTCAATGTCCTGTGATAAACCATAATGGAAAAGAATATAAAGAAGAATATATATATATATATATATATATATATATATATATATATATATGTATAACTGAATCACTTTGCTGTGCAGCAGAAATTAATACAACATTGTAAATTAACTATACTTCAAAAAAAAAAAAAGAAGTCAACCATGTCTACATCTAAGCAAAAAGCATTGCGGGCATAGGAACCAACCTTTCAAAGACCCTAAGACACGACACCATTGTGCAGATTCAAGGAACTAAAAACTAGGGTGGCAGGACCATCGTGAGTGAAAGGGAGAGCATGATGGGTGAAGTTGTATAAGTTAGCAGAGCCTATAGGGACCTGTTGGCAATTGTAATATATTGTATTTTATATGAAGGGCAGTTAAATTATTTAAAACATGGGACCCACATAATCTAATTTTCTTTTTGTAATTATAGTCTGAGTGTTCTGTGGACAATGAATTTGAGTGAAAGGAAAGGAGGAGATGAGAAGATCATTTAGAACAACACCATGGTCTTCTACACAAGATATCAGAGTGACGTGGTCTAGAGTGTGGCAGTGGATGTAGAGAAAAGTGAACTGAGTCTACACTCCTGTGGTAAACATGACTTGATGGAAGTTGGGGATAGAAAAAAAGGATAACTCTTGGGAAAGGCAGTGGTGTGTAGCCTTTCTGTTCCCACTCAGCCACTTAACAATGGGTCTTGGGATTGGAACACTTCCTTATCAAGAGATAAAGAGCCCACTGAGCTTGTGCCAGGCTTATCACCTTGTGTGGGAACATCTTTTCTTGTTTCAGGCTCAGTGATTGCTCTTAGATTGTCTCTGCTTAAAGTGTGTACATCAGCCAAACCCACTGTTATATCTGTCCTCCAAGGACAAGGGGCCAGGGTGTTTTCTACTGTGGCACATGAGGGGTACATATGGGCAAATTGTCCTATGACCACTGCCTGGAGAGACCCACTGGCCATGGGAGACAAATGCCCACTACAGAAGTTGATCTTGCTCTGTCTCTCCTCTATGTGAGTAAGGTGTTATTACACAGTATTTGTCTGTGTTGTGTTTTCCTTGGCAACTTCTTTACCAAGATACAGTGGGGAGAAGTATTTAGAGTCCTCCCCTGGGATTGTAACAAGTGCACAGTACTCTCCTCTTTTGGGGTTGATAACCAATGTATGGTAATCTGCTCTACAGTAACTTGAATATTTTTAAACTTGAGCAACTGAAAGATTAGAAGGGTACAATTTGGGGTTAGGGAAAACCAAGAGTTTAGATTTCAACATGTTGAGCTCAAGTATACAAGTGTATATACCTGAGAGAAGAAATTGGAAAAATCTGACATTCATGAGTAAGCCAACAGTTTTTAATGTCATGAGAATGAGATTATCTACAGAGATAGTAAAGAGAGAGAAAGTGGGGCCAGGACCAAATCCCAAGAAACGACAACATTTTGAGGTCTGGCTAACATGCAGAAATTAGCAAAAAAAGAGTGTGAAGGAGAAGGCAGAGAATTAGGTGGGAAATTAAAATTATGTGCTGTCATAGAACCCAAGAGGAAAGCAATTTACCAAGCAGTAAGTCCCCTGTTTCAATGCTACATTGTTAAATAAATGTATATATACTGGCTTTGAAGAAATGAAGGTTGTTAGTAATCTCTGCTGAATTGGATCCATTGAAGTGGTTGGTTGATGGGGGTGGGTGAGAATCAGGTTGAGTGGTGGGAGGAGTGATATGATGTCAGGAAGTGGAGGTGTAATTTTCTGTATAAGTTTATGGAGAACTTTTGCTGGTGAAGAATTTGAAGTCAAGAGAGGCTAAAATTATTTAATCTGGGAAACAAAAGAACAGCTTCATATGTAGATGAGAATAATCTAATAGGGAGATATTGATAAGTCAAGAGAAAAAAGGAAAGACTGAGAAAATAAAATCCTTTACTGAGTGCGATGGAGGAAAAGATTTACCTATGATAGAAAAGAAATTTTTGGTTCATTAGAAGGGAAGAAGTGGAAACTAAAATTAGACACTGGAAGGTTTGCAGATTTTGTCATAGGGAGATGAATGAGCAAAGCAAAAAAAGTTTTTTTTCTCAAAAATGTGAAAGCAAAGTCAGTGACAGAAAGTATGTAGGTACATTCAGAGAATGTAGGAGAGAACTCTCTAGGAGAGAGCTCATGAAATAAATTTGAACTTAGCATGACAATCATTGTATAATGCCCAATTTCATGATATTCTCTAATGGTATTTGGCTGCATGGCTTGTTAGCAATCTTGACCTAGGTATATTCACGAAAGTGAATGGTAGATGGGGCATACAGGTGTAGGCATGGAGAAATTGGATGCCTAAATTCATTCAGCTGTTCCAACTGTTTCATGGTTGGACGATAGTAGTTTGGTGGATACAAAACTTTTAGCAATCTAAGTACAGTTGTCTATGCTATTGCTATGGTGTGTATGTCCGTGGCCATGTTGAAATCCTAATAATAATCAGTGTGATGGTTTTAGGAGGTGGGGCTTTTGGGAGGTGATTACTGCATGATAGCAGAGCCCTCATCAATGAGATTAATGCCCTTATGAAAGAAGCTCCAGAAAGCTCTCTTGCCCTCTTTTACCATGTAAGGGTATTATGGGAAGTCTATGGCTCAGAAGGAGGGCCCTCCCTCACCCAAACATGCTGGTACCCCCACTTCAAACTTCCAGCCTCCAGCTATATAAGCTACCCAGTCTGTAGTATTTTGTTAGAGCAGCCCACACAGACTAAGACAACTCCCATGAGCTACTTGGGATATTTAAACTGTGTGCCTCCAAAATTATTAACCATCTGAAAAAATATCAATGCATTTTAAATAGCCCTGCTTCTACTTCTTCCTTCTGCAATCACCTTCTGCCTTCCCTCACAGAATATCTGTGAGTTCAAGGTAGAAAAGCATATATATATATATATATATATATATATATATATATATAATAGAGAGAGATATAGGGATACATTGTATATATAGAAGGAGAGAGGGAGAGGGAAGAGGAAGAGGGTCCAAGGTATAACCTTAAATAAATAATTGAAAAAATATAAATCTTAGGATCCATCTAAAACCTAGGGTGATCCTTGGATGATTAAACAATGGAAAACTGCTGAATCATCCAGACATCACAGATGCAAGTGCAACGTGCTTAAATTTTGTTTTTTGATGATACTTTTTTGTGTCCTTTTACTTATCATCTGTATCTCTTCATCAAAGTTTTCTCCAAGTTCTGGCATGCTATATTAATCAACCCTCTAAATAACTGATTAGAATTTTGCAGTCTTCAATAATCACTTTGTTGCCCATTTCTTGTTTTTATTTTGACAATTGTGATTTTTATCTGAATGTGTTCTTTGCTGATGCCAGGTGGCTCCCATTACATAGATTCAATGTGTGCACATGTTTGAGAACACAAATGGGATCCTTTCTCCCTGAGATTCTTCTTCTTCCTTTGGGTACTGTTCCTTGATAGAGGAAAGCTGACTCATGGCCTTTCTCAGTGACAGTCTTAGGAACACGGTGACAGTGCCTCCACTGTGAGAATTTCATCACCTCTGGTGAATGGCAGCTGGGAACACATTCTGAAGCCTCATATATGGGATAGTGGAAAAGTTAAAAAGTGCTTAAATTCATCCAAGTTCTTGAGTTTCCCCTATTTATGTTCTCCCTTAGACCTTCTCTCTGCTTGAAAATTTTGAGTTCTGTTGGAAAATGCACTTAAATTATAGTTTGGCCCATTCCCTGATCCTACTGAACTGGGCACATGCTCCTTCTCTCAACCTGGTCCTATCTGAACTTTATCTTCTAGAAAGATAAGTAATCTGTACTTAATGCAATCATTGTCTTCCTCATAAATTGTTAGGTAAAGAGAAATGGAACTAATATTGCTTTTGCTTTTATCTATGGGCTTGCTTTCTTCTGATATCTTTGAAAAGATTGGAACTACTTTTTAAAATTTGGCTGCTAAAAAACCAACAAAGTTTTTCTAGATGGTACTAACACACATGAAATATAGATTAGATGAGGTAATGATATCATGCTCTTCTTAACCAGGAATGATATATTTGCAGCACTGAATCTTGCTGGATGTCATATGTAAAAAAGAACATTGTCAATGTAGGCTATATAGAGGTTGGTGTTTGGAACAGTTAAAGATCAGGCTGTCATTACTTGTGAAGAATTGGTTAAGAAAGTAGGAAGAGCTGAGCTAGTTATTTGAGCATGTGATAGGAATAAGAACTAGGATGAGAAGCTGAAATTACTTGAGCAGAATTTGTCTTAATAGATGAAATCACACAATAAACATTGGAACTCCTCAACTTTAAGAATGGGCTCTCTCAGAATGCTGAGATATTTGTGCTGGTGGGGGCATTTAATCTAGGGCTGTATGTGCATTTGTCAAGGGTGATGTGGAAATAATTCTTTCACTAGAGAGGTGGTTGGATTGTTGTTCCTTCCAAATCTAATGATCTCTAATTTTGTGAGGGTCAAAATGAAAATACTAGCTCTTAAGGATAATCTGATATTTATGAAATATTTATGAAATATTTGCTATTGTAAACATAGAAGTAATAGATTGTACCCAGAAGGATATAAGATTGCAAACATGTAAGCTATTAGAAGAAACAGTTAATAAAAAAGAAAAAATACATCATATAATAAATGATAAAATAGAAAAGAATCACAAAAACATTAAGGATGATATAACATCAGTTGACAAAACAAAGAACAATCTCATTCAAATCAGTATGTATAAAAGGAGTAAAAGCAGCCTCTTTGAATCTCATTCAAATTAGAGATAAAGCAAAACTCAACTACATATTATCTGCAAGCAACATGTCTATAGTAAAATAAGAAAATCAAAGAGCAAAACTAAATAACTAAAAAGTAGACAAGAAAAATGCAAACTCAAGGAAATTAGGGGTCATATTCTTAATAATGGATTAAACTGAATTAAGAGCAAAAGTTTAAAAGGAACAATGATGACAGTACATTATATAAACCCAAATGACGATGTATCTATCATGTATATTTGTGCTCCAAATAATATCATATTATTTGTTCACTTACTGAGCATATTTTATATGTCAGCCAATCTTCTAGGCTTCCAGATTACAAATAAACAAATAAAAAATAAACAAAAAAAATCCCTTTCTTTTTCTTCATGTAGCTGATATCCTTACTGGTGAAATAGAAAATAATCATGGGTAATTAATAGTGTTATGAAGACAATCTAAAGCTGAAGAAAGCAGCAAAACAATAATATGAGAAGACTTTAATTCACTTCTTTCAATAAATGACAATTTAAATAGACAAAAAGTAAGTAATAATATAAAAGATGAATAACAACAAGGTAGAACTCATTTTTAACATATTGAATTCTGTATTCTGAAGGCAGAGAATAAAACACTTTTACCCCCAAACGTTCAAGGAACAGACACAAAACTTGATCATAATTTAGGAAAATATCAATTTTAAACATGGAAATAGTATAAAAAGTATTTTCTGTTTCTGACGTGAAAATGATTGAAATTAACTCTAAGTTAGGAAAAAAACAATATTCCATGAAACAAAGAATCAAAATTTCAGTATACACAAAAATTTTGTTTTAGAATATACAGATGAAATAAAATTTCTAAAGATAAAGATATTAATGGAAATGGAAATACTACTATTTTAAAGGCCTAGAAGATTCCATTTAAGCAGTAGTAAGAATGAAAATAAATGAATTTAGAATTCAACACAAGTGTTATAAAAAAGAAACAATTGGTTTGGGGAGAGCCTGAGGACAAAAAGATGTGGCAAAGATCAAATGGAAATTAATAGGCTAGAATTAAAATGGCAGGATCAGTAAATCAATATAAAATTGGTTCTTTTAATTAACTGAAATGTGAGCTCAGAAAACAAGGGAAAAAATGTATAAATCATAAATATTAGAACATAGTAAGTGAGAATATGAAAACAATCACAAATACAAGCAACTAACACAATTTACATTTTTACCCCCATTTAGAATTTTTTGTAGGCACTAAGCGATCCAATTAAGGAAGGAAAATAGATCAAAATGATAAAAATTGCAATGAAGAAATTAATGCCATCATTATTTGGAGATAATATGTTAGCACACCTGGAAATCTAAAAGGCATTAACTAAACAACTAGTAATTCAAAAATTTGCTTGAGGACAGTATTTACTCATTGATAAATCTGAGATAAAATAGTGCCACAAGTTCTTGGTTTAAATTTTCCCTATCTTTTGCTAAATAAGGACAAAGGAAGTCAGAAGGCAACAATGTACACTGAATCCCTAAGACTAACAAGCCCCTGTGAGGAAGACTGGAATTTATTCTTTATCTTTCACAGTACAAAAGGAGAAATAGGTGGTTACTGTAAAAGCAGCTAAGAAGAAATCAGTTAAAATTTTAACAAATTCTTAAAGGCCAAGTACAGGCTGGCATATTAGTGTGGGATTTCTAGAGTTCCCAGTCACAAGGGAAGTTGACATTCACTTGCAAGCACTTTTCCAAGAGCCATTTTTGTGTGTGGAAGAGACAAGTAAGCAAGGTCATGGGTATGCAGCCTATACAGTCACATAGGCCTCACATTTATAAGAGCTCTGCATCTAGTTTAATGCTCTGCTGTCATCCTTTTGAAATTATTAATAGTTTTTGAATGAGGAGCCCTAGGTGTTTAGTTTGCACTGGGAGTCACAAATTACATATCCAGCTGGCATGTTGGAGGTGATTGGTAGCTAGTGGGAGACAGAAAAGAATCCCTGTCCATTTCCCTAAACTTTTCCCTCTTACAAAGCAGGGCCCAAGCAAAACTCCATTGTTTCTGGAGGTAGAGGCAAAATCTTTCTGCCTTTGGTGGAGGGATAGGAAACTGTCTTAGACCCATGCTAAAGGCAAAGATCCATTGCTGCCAGGGGAGAGGCAGAAACAAAAACCTTCTGCCCTCAGAGTAGGCATGTTCATGAACTTGGAAGACTCATTACTGTTAAAATGTCAATTCTCCCTGATTGATCTATGAATACAATCCCAGTGACAATTTCAGCATTTATTTAAAAATTTGACAGTTCAATTCTAAAATGTAAATGGGAAATTAAAGGATCTAGAACATCCAGCACAGTTTTAAAAGAGAACTACTAGTGAGCATTCACACTACCTCATTTCCAGACTTACTCTGAAGTTGTAGTAATCATGATACAGATACAGTGATATTTGTGTAAGGATAAACATGCAGATGAATGGAATAAAACAGAGTTCAGGAATAGATCCGTACATATATGGTCAACTGAGTTACACAAATGCTCTGAGGAAATTCAACTGAGTAATGATGGTCTTTTCAACATACAGTACTAGAAAAATTACACATCCATATATAAATCAAACATACACATACATGTAAAAACTAAAATTATGAATCTTATAGAAGAATCTAGAAGAGAAAATCTCACTGAATTTGTGTTAGGCACAGATTTCTCAGATATGCCAAAAGAGCGTGAATGTTAAAATAAACATTAATAAATGGACTGCATTAATACTAAAAATGTCTACTCTTTGAAAGACATTAAAGATATTTAAAAAACATGCCACTTCTAGGAGAAAATACTTGAAAAACGCATAACTGATAAAAGATTGGTATCCAGAAAATATTTTAAACAGCCCTCTCAATTCAATAATAATAAACAAATAACCCAATAAAAAGAAAGGGGGTAAAAGATTTGAATAAACTCTTTAAGAAAATGGAGATATACATGGTAAATAAACATATGAAAAGATGCACACTATCATTTGTCATTAGCATAATGCAAATTGAAACCACTTGAAATACCACTACACTCCTATTAGAATGACTTGAAAAAATAAAATTGACAATACCAAGTGCTAATAAAGATTGGAAACAACTGGAACTCTCATACATTGCTAGTGAGCATGAAAAATGCTAGAGTCACTTAGAAAAACATTTTGGCGTTTTCTTTTAAAATTAAATATACATTATCATTAAATTAAGCAATTGCCCTATTATTTAGCCAAAGGAAAATAGATATATCTCTCCTAATACCTCAAATGTAAGCATTTAGTAGATTTTTTCTTAATCACCCAAAACTCAAAAAAATCTAAATGTCCATCAACTTTTTATCAAATGGATAAACATTGTGGTACATCGTACAAAAAAAAAAAAAAAAAAGGAACTACAAACTGATACATGTAAGTAGCATAGAAAAGGAATTACAAACTGATACATTAAGTAGCATAGATATCGTAAAAGAATCATGCTAAAAGAAAGACCCCAGACAGAACAGGCTATATATTTTATGGTTCAATTTATATGACATTATGGAAAAGACAAAATTATAGGGAGCAAAATCAGATAATGTGCCAATAATGTACTGCTTTTGGATATCTGAGCTTGTTATGTCTGAGCATTCACTTTGTGACATTTCATCAACATTTTCACTAAACATTATTGTGCTTTCACTTAAATATATTTTTACTTCATTTAAAAACTTACTTAAAATTCACATACACATAAAACAATTTTAGTTCCAATGATCCCTATTCCAAAGCAAATGTATTCCAGGACTTTGCAGATAGATGAAAATAGATTTTTGTTAGAACAATAATGCTGAGACATTTCTTAATGTTATCTTCCCATTTCTCAATCAACTCTATTAAGTTGTGTTATATTAATATACCGCTTGATTTAATTTGCTAATATTTCACTTGGATTTTTGCATCCATGTTTATAATCATTTATGGTGATATCTTCAGCAGGTTTTGGTGTTAAGGTTATGTGACTTCTTAAAAGAAGTTGGGGTATATTTCATTTTTCTAAGCGATCGGGGAAAAAATCTATATATTGTTCAAATTACCTGCTCTTTAAAGTTTGTTTAGAACTCCTAATAGATAAACTAAGCTAAGAGGCTAAGGAAATGCACTGTGCTAAATTGTTCAGGCCTAGTCAAATGCTCCATCCCTGGGTTCTACTTCACTTGGTAACACTGGAATTGAGAGTGAAGAAAGAGCTTAGGTCCCCAGAGGAAAGCTAGAGCATAGTTACTAGTAGGGTGAAAAGATGCTTGATGGCAAAATCAATAGCTGTCTGCCAAAAATACTCAAGAATGCTTTCAATTTTTCAAAATTAGACAAAATATAGTTGACTGTTTTGGTTTGTTTTACTCTAATAATACCTCAATTATCCATTTCATTTTATGTACATAGGTATTCTAAATCACACAACTACTATTAACTCACGTTCTTTTATTCTCATACAAAGAAATTTGGAGTAAAGTCTTTGATTCTAGATTTTTCTTCCCCAGTGTTAGTAGTTCTAGAATGTTCAACAACTTCAAACTACCCTCTTAGGATACATGGTAGCCAGAATAATGTCCAATTTGTATGTCCACAGCCAAATCATTGAAACCTGTGAATCCCATGTTACCTTATAGGAAAAAGGGACTTTGCAGATGTGATTAAGAGGGTAGATCTTGCAATGTGGTAATTATCCTGAATTATCCAGTGGCCCCAGTATAATCACATGAATCCTTAAAATCAAGAAACATTGCTATCTGGGTAAAAGAGATGAGACAGAAAAGAAGGAACGGAGATTCAAAGCATGAGAGGAACATGGTATTGCTGGCTTTGAAATTGGAGGAAGAAGGCCTTGAGCCAAGGGATGCAGCAACTTCTAGGCTCTGGGAAAGGTCCCAAGAAAAGAGCCAGCAAGAAAGTGGGGACCTTGGTCCTACAATCGTAAGGAACTGAATTCTGTTAACAATTTAATCAGGAAATAAATACTACCCTTGAGCATCCAGGAGATGAATGAATGCAGCTTACAGACGCCTTGAGTGTAGCCCAGTGAGACCCGTCTTGGACTTTAAGACTTCTGACCTGCAGAGCTAAAAGATCATACATTTTTTGTTCAAGATGCTAAATTTGTGATAATTTGCAAAGGCAGCAGTAGAAAACTAATATGGGGTATTTCAGATGATAAATTCTATCAGGACTTTGTGCATCCCTTACATCTCTTACAGTTATTACAATTCGGGTATCTTCTAGAGTGTTCTGATACTGATAATCTATTTGAGTAAGGAACTGCTATGTTGTGTATTTAAAGAAGGTAGAAATCAATTCACTTCACAGGAACCAGGAAATTAAAATTTACACAGCTTTTATCAGAAAGAGTAACTTTTCAACTCATTCTTAGTGTCTAAATTGATGCTAGACTATGTAGAGTACCCTCAATTTTCATTCATTCAGCAATGAATGTAAAAGGTGAGGAAAAAGGTATGAGAAAAAAATGTCCTTTATTTTTATATCCAAAATTAAGAGACAATCATCTCTTCCATGTAAGTACAACGAATACTTTAATCATGTATTATTTTAATGTCAGTTGTAAAGCTGCATAAATAGCATATGACTCTTAAGGGAAAAAAAAAGAAAAGGAGAGAAAGAAGGAGAAATTTTAAATTCAGTACTTTTCATTTTGTATCACTAAGATCTTAAAAAGGAAGTTAACGGTTAATCAACACAAATTTAATGCTATCATTTTAAGTCTGACTAGCCAGTTATTTTAATGCCTGTCATTATCACAACATCTCTCTGTCAGTATGAGGTCTGTAACAGGCAATACAACTCTCTCTAAATATGATGCTTCAAAGAGTGCTTATATAGATTTAAATTTGGTGGCTCATAGTATTTAATAGTGTGTTTCTTTTTGTATTTAAGATGTGCTAAAAAGCACCATTCTTATAAAGGTCATTTATTTCTGGCTCTGTATATTTGACATCTTGTCAAGCTATTATTCATGCGTCACTCTAGTACATAACTCTACTACAGGTACTGCACTTAGTACACTAATGCCCTAGTGGTCTGAAACATTTAATGGAGCTCGCTAAGCATCTAATTTAATACATGAGAGTGACTTGGGTACTGATGATGAGCTAGCTCAATATATATTATAGAGAATCCGTCATCTTGTGAAAGAAGTGGTTAAGTACACTTTCACTGAGATTTTTGTTACAAGTGGGAAGATTTAAAAGTGGTGATGAATTAAAAATTCCATTTAGAGTCAGGTTAAATATTTGGCTATAGGGCTAATGTCTAGGGTGTATTTAAGACACCACGAGAGTGGATGTAGACATAAGTAGGAATAATTCATGCATCTGATGGATGGTTGGATAAGGTGACTTTAAGGTCCTTTTTAACTCTGAGAGTGTATGATTCCATGCATATTAGAAATCCAGCCCTGGAACAAATATGCATGAGCAGTCACACTATAAAACTGGAGCATAAAGAAGAAACTATAAAAATAACCAGATTGTGGGGGAAGATGGACGGTTAAAATAAGAGCCCTGCTTTGAATCAGAGATTTAAAATAACTTTAAAGTGTTTTAGTTTGAGTGTCCTTTGACTAGTGGTTTCCAGGTTTTTAGGATAGGGATTGTCTGTTAGGATAACAGACAATTTTATTATCTCCTAAGATACACAATTATTATCTCCTGAAACAATGTATGATAGCAAAAAAAAAAGCCATGTTTCTAAATGATTTTTTATGTTATGTTAACTCCTGTGTATGTTGCATTGTTTATGTAATCAGCAGACCAGGCTGAGTGTACATGTGGTTTTGTAGAAATAATCTCATGCTACCAAAGAGATCCAGGGTCATAGATTACGGACCACTTCTTTAAAGTGTCATTTCTTAAGAATATGGATTTCTTAAGACTGTAGATTGTGTTCCTCTGTTGAAATTTCAAAGTTGAATCTGAAGTCCCTAAGCCCCTGATATGTAATAATTATTATTAGAAAGAACACACACATACACACACCCCATCAACAGGAGAAGGTAACTAATATGTGTTTCTTACAATCCATTTACCAGGCACAGGGTGAAGAACTTCATATTAAATGTCACAAAAATCTTAAGAATCATGTTGTTATTATTTTACACATGCCAAAAAAAGACAAAGAGATGTTAGTTAACTGGCTTAAAGACAAGCAGATTTCAACCCCAGTGTATCTGTTCCCACATATTGTGTTACTTTCACTAAATGATGATGCTTATAATATGTAATGAAGTATAACCAATATTATAAAATCAACATTAATATATTGGAAAATATTTTCTTATTTGCAAACACATGAAGTTTGAATTGGCAATGTAAGTAATATTTTCAGTAATCTGAGGCTTTTGACTTTTCTCACAGACTCCAAGACATAGAATACCTGATAATGAAAATATTCTCTTTTTTCTTTCTAGTAATTTATATAACACTTTCCATGTGCCACCAAGGATTACTTTACCCTTTTAAACACCTTAAGTTAGGGACTAGTTTTATCTTCATTTTACACATGTGCATTCAGAGGCATAAAAGATTAAATGATATCCCCTAAGTCTGTACGTAGTAAGTGGCAGAACCCAGAATTTGAGCTTAGTCTAATTCTAGAGTCTATTAATTATTTACTTATGGCTTTAAGTAATCATATAGAATGATTGAGCAAATACCAAAAATATGCATAAGAGGATACCTGAAAAGCAATGAAAAGATCTGGTTTCCAGAAAATCCCATTCAACACCATCTGGCTAGGTGATTTAGGGCAACAAAAATACTCTCATTGGATTGGAATTTTGCAATTCTCGAGTGATTTCATATATAACACTTAATTGTAAATTACTGAAGGTGTTAGAATACTTATGTTTGTGTCCATTTTACCAACAAGTAAACTAAATCTAAAAGAGACAAAGTTCACTTTAATAGGTGGTAGACTTTCTGTGTTGACAGGTTTTATTCCCACTCAAGTTGTCTGTCCAACAAGTAAGTCACACAAATGTTACCTTAGTCAATTTATACTTTTTGAGATCTCTGGGGTTTGCACTTTTGGATTTGGGGATGTTTGAAGTAGAAAACTTCTGGCAGAATGGATTTAACAATATTTTGAGACACCGAGTTCCAAAGTAAAACAAGAGGTAAAATTAATGGCTTAAGTGAAAAATATTAACTCAAGTCTCACCATCTCGTGAGAATTTAGTCTTCAAGGCTAAATTTGGTAAAATAAAAGAGCTATGTATGTATGCATAAATACAGACATGATAAGAACAAAATCTAATTAAGCTATGAGCTTTCACATATTTATTTTTCTCCTTTTCTAGCCAATTCCACACAAATATACCTGCTGCCTAAGAAAAATTATTTACTTTTGGTGCAATGAGAGGTAAAAAGTATGTGCCTGGAAAAAATAGAAACACTTGGAAAGAAAGGACTTGAGATGGGAGATAGCCATTGAGTTAGGGATGTGAGGAGAGAACAGTCTAGTAGATAGAGGAGAGATATTTAGATACAGGAGAGGGAGGCAAGAAAGGAAGAGATGAGCAGCTGCTTTGAGAAGTAATGGAAGGAAGGAAAGAAGGGGAGGGAGGGAGGGAGGGAAGGAAGGAAAGAAAAGAAAGGAAGGAAGCAAGGAAGGAAGAAAAGAAAAAGAAAGAAAGAAAGGAAGGGAGGGAAGGAAATAGTTCATAGTTGCTTGGGGAGTTGTGTGTGTGTGTGTGTTTATGTATGTGTATGCAAGGTTTTTTTTATTTCATTTAATTTTTTTATACAGCAGGTTCTTATTAGTTATCTATTTTATATGTATTAGTGTATATATGTCAATCCCAATCTAAGGTTACAGTGTTTTGTATGAGTTTATGTGTTTGATAACATTTGACAATTTATGAACTTTCCTTACACTTAAACTTAGAAAGACTTGTTTTATCTGAGTTAAAAATAGAATGCATATGACAGCAACAGAAAATGTGTAAGTTCTTGTTTTCATTTGTTCTGTCATCCTAGTTTACCGCCCTCAGTGCCTTTGTTTTCCTATTGGGTGGTAGGAGAATTGCCATCTATTTCTTTCCCCAGTATATTGTGGAGATGAATTAATTCCTCTCAATTCAAAGTATATTGTTCTGCAATTAGAATACTGTTGCATATTCTTATTCAGCTGAACAGTACATCTTTATCTGCAAGTATTGTTACACAAGATGCTAACCTGATTTCAATCTCTAATGACAGAAAGGCAGGGACACTACTTTTGTCTCCTTTGGATAAGGAAGATGTAATATCTTGTGTATAGAGAACAAATTGACCTTGTGAGTACTATAGTTAATTAAGTGAACACCATAATTGAATGCCAGTTTGCTCTAAAATGGTCTGCCACCTTCTGAGATTCATCTAAGTGCAACTGAGACAGTCAATGTGTAGGTGTTTATGGGCTCAACATCAGGTCATTGCAGGTGTTCTATTAACAATTATTGCTTTTACTATCCTGCTTATGAAGGGTGTTAAGCTTTCTTCTTGCTGGATATGCATATTACTTAATATCGCAGAAGGTATGCTGAGCATCGGTTTAAAAGTAACTTTGGGTTCAAGTGACCTGTGACAATTAAGTGATTGATTTTAAGAAGGATTCTGGAAAAATCCACACATCCTGCAATTCGAGGCATGAATCTCCTGGCATTTGCCATTAGCAATGTTTTCTAGTGATGAAAATAGTGGATATTTATAATGTGTTTATTCGAAGGAACATTTGCCAGAAATCGCTGCAGTTTTGTTCTATAAGATGTTTATCTATTAGCACTGGATAAGGATGAATAGTTTGTATTCTTTTGTTTAGGAAACCTGCTGCCTCTCCCTATAGAGTATACATTTTTACAGTCCACTTAGAGAAGAGAGTATATTTTCCCTTTACTTAAAAGGTATTAATCTTTGCCTTGTTCAGATGGATTTTGTCAACAACCACATACAATATATTCTCAATCATATCAGAGAAAGATGATAGGAAGGAAACAGTTAATTGTTACATTTTGTGGAGTTAGATGGTCTAAGAATTTGTAACAAATGTTCAGCTGTAGCCAGTTGGCACACAAACTGCACAGACAGTTCCCATACAAATTATCCCAAACATGAGCACTGAAATGCTACTTCGGGTTCCACATCCACTTGGAATTTGCTATTTTCCATTGTTTTACAGAGAGCTGAAAGCAATGTCAGTGTATTTAAGTGTAATGGTGAATGGTGGGAGTGACAAAAAGATGTTCAAAATCCTTTGACCAATTTCTATCACATGATTTCCCAGCATTTCTATTACCCATTGTATTTTAATTAAAAATATCAAAGTGTCATCTGGCCTGGGGTGTTAGTCAGATTAGGCTAAGCCATTCTTAGGTAGCAAGTAGGGCCTGGAATAGTAGTAGCCTAAGTTTATCTCTCCAGGGGAGCTCCCTTACAAGTGTTTTTTTAAGATCTTACCTTGTGGTTTTGCGGTATAAACATGGACCTTCCAGGGTCACAGTCATGGTCTGAACAAGATAGAGGGTAGATCAGGGACTTTTCAGTGTCTTAGCCAAGAAGTGACACTTGTGACTTTTGTTTATATTCCATCAACTGGAACTAGTCACGTTACCCTGACTAATTGTAAGCAGGGTAGAAATTTTTGTCTTCTCGGTATCCAGCAAGGAGAGGAGAAATGAATAATGATGAAAGTTGGTAATTGTTTCCACCCCCAGAAGGGCATCATTTCTCATTATGAGTAGATTCCAACATAATTGCCTGTAATTTTTGCTTGTTGTTACATAAGCTTATTGATCATCTGAGCCTTTGAGCCTATAGAACAAAGTTGTGTAGAATTGGGACATCTTGGTTTTCTCATGAACTTCTTTAGGGTACTTCGCTTTTGTTAATCCCTAGTTATTGAAAGGTTGGTTCAACCTCTAAAACTGCTTTGCTTTCAATATCGTGGGAAATAGGAGATGTGTACTGAATGTTTCTCACAGAAAATTCACATGACAGATGATTTCAAATTATCACATGTATGAGGGAAAAGAACATATGTTTATCATCATTAACCACCAATATTTGATGAGCACCTACTGGTGTTTGTTATTTTAAGAAGCCTTAATGATGGTGGTAGGAGGTTTAGAAAAGCCTATATGCTGATATAACATTGTTTTAGGCCAAGGATTCTTAACTTGGGTCCATGAAACCATATAGAATACAGATGGCCTTTGGTGTAGTCTATATGAAACCTTTAAATTGCATGCAAATTTTGTAGATGTATGTGTATGTATTTTTTTTTCCTGTATTCTCAAAATGATCACTGGTCCAGAAGAGGTTTAGGAGATCTTTATTTTGCCTTCACAGATACAGGAGAAACAGAGTGAACAGGATATGAAGTAAGAAATTAGATTGTCTTGCAAATATCTTAGGTCAGCTTTTGTGTCTGGTATTAAGTTTCTTAAATAATTATTTTTTAAATTAATATGTACTTAAGATATCATTTTGAAACTTAAGGGAGGGTGTTCTCAATTGGACATCTAGGGTCTGAAAAGTACTCTCCTCAGTTGTGTTTTTAAATTCAATGATAAACTGTTTGCTTTTGGATTAAATGGTCTTATCCACACTTTTATCCTGAGTAGCTGTCTTATTAATTTAGCAGCACTGCAGTTGTTCATGAATTTAATGAAATGAGGAAAAATGTATTTATTGATATTTTAGGTTACTTTAGAACAAAGTATTTTAATGAAATTATTTTTGTATTTCTTTTAATATGAAAGAGTTCAACATTTTCTTTTAGCAATTCAGGAATAAAATATATGAAATGACCAGTAAGACTTTCCTATAGCATGAATAAGACAACATCTATGAATCTATAATAGTAAATTAGCTTTTGGGTCTTTTAAGAACACAGAAACTGGGTTTAAAAAATACTGTGACTGGTAGATAGGAATGAAGAATTTGAACACATTTTCTTTACCAATGATTTTTAAAAATTTTTATCAGAACTTCTGTCCTTTAGTTCTTGCAACTTCATCTCAGTCTAGGATTAGTTTCCTGTGACCAAATCCTTTAAAGCATGGAAAGGCTCAATTTTTAGAGTAAAATCCATATTTTTGTCCCCAGTTTGCTACTTCTCTCTAAATCTTATCTTTTGCAAAGTAAATATGGTAGTTAGAGCTGCCTTTTATTCAAAATGACTACTTTATGTAAATCCACATCAGATATACTAGAAGAAAAGACAATACATTAGGGAACTGGTGGAGGAATAGACATATTTGTAAATAAATGCATATTGAGAAAATAATATTGAGACAAAGAAAAGAGAACTGAAAATAAAATTATTAATTTCCTTCCTTTCCTTCCTTCCTTCATCTTTTTGTTTTTACTTTTACCACAATAGCTGTTTCCTGTAAATAAAATTGAGACCTTTATCAAATCTAAAGATGACAATATTTAGATGTGTATCTTCTGTAAGACAGGCTAGTCTTTATCAGAACACCTATGTTGAAAGCCAAAGCCATTTCCCCATGCCCAGAAGAAATATTTTCTAGTTTATAGGTAGAAAACAAGAGGTGATGAAAAGATTATGTTTTTGTTTTTTTAATTCCAAGATAGTCTGTGGTAGTTATTAACATTAAACTGCTATGTAATTTGGTCTCTCTCACTCTCTCTGTGTCTTGATTTATTTTACTATCTGATATTGGACACAACCTGAATGTATTCTTTTATAAATAGGAAGAATTATAAGATTTCTTTCCAAATCAAATAGCATAAGTATAACTCATTCTCCTCAGAATGGAAATCTAAGATCCAAGGATCTTGCTGACGTCAATTCTGTTGGATAATTTTGTCTCTTTCATTGTAATACATATCTATAGAGCAGTGCACACATTTTTCAAATGCAGTAGATTCACAGGGGAATATAACAGTCAAAGCATGAAAATGTATCAGCTCATTTCTGATATTTCATGAGGTGATTTGGCTTGGCCCTACCGGATATAACAGCTTAAAGCAAAAAACTGCTTCAAGCTAAATGAAGTGACCCATACATATACCCTCCCCAGACACATACACACACTTGATTGATTTACCTTCTTTTACACCAGTTGTCTGTATGTGTTGCTTAACTGGTGTGCACAATGCTATTGTCCCTAAATTGTTGACTTTTCTTGACAAAAGTTTTTAATACAACATTTCAAACATGAATAAGAGCGCTGGTTTTGAGAATCCAAATAATGAACAGAAGAGAAAGGCTTAAGTAATGAGAATATTTAAATAATAAAACACTTTCAAAGAAAGAAATAGAGAATCAAGACTAAAGAAATCACATTGTTATATGAGACAAGGCTATAAAATAAATAAATTAGTAACAATGAAAGCTTCACACATCACAGTTATCTCCTTTAAGTGGAACTGAGAAACATTTGCAGTGAACTGAAATTAACAACTATAAAACTGAGTATAAAAGGATACTATTTTGTAGCATCTGTTCTCACTTGGCACTATAGGAGCAATTTCTTTACATAAGGAGGTAATTGTCCAAACAACAAATGCTAGATTTCTATTTTAAGCCAATGCATTAAGAAAAAAAAAAGAATAGAAAAATAGAACAATGAGCTACAATCATTCATCCTCAGAGTCAACATGATGTCCTTCTTTCCAACTTATCTCTTTCCACTTCAAAGAGCCACATTGTTTTCCCACACCCGATTCCACTGAGCAACTTACAAGACTTGTAAAAATAAAGCACCATATTTATTTTAGTGTTATGTATTAGAAATTTATGACATTTAAAACTTTGATTTTCTACTTATTTAAAATATTATTTATTGCACTATATATGTTCTAAGTTACCTGTATTTAACTATATTTTCCATAGCTATTTGTTATTCATAAAACTTCTAATGCAGAAATATATATATGTGTGTGTGGATATATATATATATATATATATATATATATATATATATATATATATATATAAAATAATACTTGAGTGACCAACCCAATTAGATTTTCTGATAAAAATTAATATTCTTTGGCTTCCCTGGTGGCGCAGTGGTTGAGATTCCGCCTGCCGATTCAGGGGACATGGGTTCGTGCCCCGGTCTGGGAAGATCCCACATGCCGCGGAGCGGCTAGGCCCGTGAGCCATGGCTGCTGAGCCTGAGTGTCTGAAGCCTGTGCTCCACAACGGGAGAGGCCACAACAGTGAGAGGCCCGCGTACTGCAAAAAAAAAATAATAATAAATAAATAATAATAATAATAATAATAATAATAATAATATTCTTTTTTCTCTTTGGGAAGAAACATAAATAAAATTAAAAATCATTTCTAACTTTTTAATGCATTTCCTTCATTGGATGATAAATTTCTTGTAGGGGAAAGATTAGATTCTGTTCCTTTTGTAACTATAGATACTTCTCTGCATAGTTCCTCATTAATTGTCCTTAAATGAAATTAAAGAGAACAAGACTTCTCAGAAGATAATTTTCTTCCCATTTCACAAACTATAATTGTTGGTGTTTCTCAGAGATGAACATTATTGGAGGCTCTCAGCAGCATCCCTGATTATTTACTTCTGGGCATCATTTGATCTTCTCATCTCTCATGATTCAATGACTGGTTATAAGTTAATGGTTCACCCCCCTCCCCAATCTATAACTACAGTCAAGAATTCAACATGTTTGGGCCTCCCTGGTGGCGCAAGTGGTTGAGAGTCCGCCTGCCGATGCAGGGGATACGGGTTCGTGCCCCGGTCTGGGAGGATCCCATATGCCGCGGAGCGGCTGGGCCCGTGAGCCATGGCCGCTGAGCCTGCGCGTCCGGAGCCTGCGCGTCCGGAGCCTGCGCTCCGCAACGGGGGAGGCCACAACAGTGAGAGGCCCGCATACCACAAAAAAAAAAAAAGAATTCAACATGTTTATAACTGAACTTCTTAACTATTTTCCAAATTATAATCATCATTTGCCTAATCCACATCTCTGGCAATATCTTGACTCTTCCCATTCTCCCAGTCCTCATGTACAAATTCTAATGGCTCTGCCTACCAGTCACATTTCAAATCCATCCATTTCTTTTCATCTCCTATGCTTCTACCTGGCTGTCTACTAACATCTTGTGAAATAAAATTCATATTTTATGGCAAGACAAGAAAAATTTAAACATAAAAATTATTGTCTGCCTTTTGGTGTCCTCTCTCCCCTCACTGTGCTTTGTGTATCTGCATCATACATTGGCCAGACCTCTCCCACTGGCAGAAATACCTGGTCAACTGTAAAGAACACCATTCTCCTAGTATCAACAAGACAGCTGCTTAAAAGATAACATTCCTTTTTGATCTTGTAAGGGGTCACATAACCCACGATTATCATGCTTAGATCTGGATTATGTAAACTGTCAATAATACATCATTTGACATACAGCCTTCTGTCTCAAAAGACTTGTGTAACTGTGCCTTGACTTCTAATGGGCAGAACAGTTCTCAGAGCTTTCTGAGATGCTCTTCCTGGGTTATAGTTCTCAAATTTGGCTCGAATAAAATTTTCCATTTCTTTCTTAGGCTGACTGATTAATTTTCATCAACAATCACTTAGGTTATTTCACTAGCATGTCCAAACTTGAAATAACTTTGTCTTTTCAATATAAAACAGGTTTGTTTTTTATCTGTTAATCTCCCAGCTAGCATTTCTAATGATCACATGAGATAACCTACTGAACCCTCTATTCAAAATGCTGGTGGCAGAATAGATGTTTCGAGGGACATTGTAAAACTTGACTGAAGTTACATTAGATGGCCAGAGGAGCAATAGGGAATACCATTTCCCCAGTGGGTAATGATGTGCTGATGCTCAAGTTTATTCACTTGTCTTCTTGAAGGTGAGCACTAATTGTGACAGAATCTTGCCCAGAGTTAAATAAAACATGCTGATTGTGTTTGAAATCAGGTCACAGGGAAATCTGTTGAAATAGTAACCTTCCACTAGTAAGTTCCTCTGTACCCATGGCCTCCATTTCTAGCATACTCTTCTATATGTAAAATTCTTAATATAATAATTTAATATAATATAAAAATGAATGCTGAATTTCAGAGATAGCATAAAAAATTTTAAGTTCTCTGAGTTACACAAACAACTTAGAATTAAATACAATTATTTGAACCAATAAATATGGTGATTCTGAGAACAGAGACATTAGAACTCAGCTTTCATGAAAATGAAAATATAAATTAACTCAATAATAATATCTTAAGATACACTATCATATCCTTATCACTATGGCAAAAATAAGGACCACCTCAGTAAGCAGGGGCGAGATAATATATAAATGTTAAGAGAAAAGGCAAATCAAATGAATGTATAAATTAAAGAATAAACCCTACATTGAATATTTCCAATCATAATATTTCCATTGGTGATATTCCACATAATTGAAAATGATGCCTTCCACATCTATGACAGAAAAGCCCTTATATACTGGTATTTTGAGATTGCATTATTAGAAATGGAAAACAGAAGTGGAAACTTTCCAGAGATAAGCAATGTGTCAGCATTTTGTAAGCTAGTTGAAAACAACAAAAATTGAACTAAAAATACATGTTATAAAATAGCCTTGATCAAATCCAGATTTTGGATTTGTTTGGTTTCTACCAAGGAGAACAAATTTGATGCTGATAAATTGTATCCTCTTCTTTCTTTAGTAGTTGTCTTAGTCCATTATGGCTGCTATAACAGAATACCATAGACTGGGAGGCTTTTAAACAGCAAAAATTTATTTCTTACAATTCTGGAGACTGGGAAGTTCAAGATTAAGACACCAGCATGGTTGCATTCTGTGAAGGCCCTCTTTCAGGCTGTAGACTACCAACTTCTCAGTGTGTCCTCACACAGTAGAAGGGGCTAGGGAGCTCTAGGGGGTCTCTTATAAGGGCATTAATTCCATTTATGAGGACTCTTTTCATGAGTTAAGCACCCCTCAAAGGCCCTACTTCCTTATATCATTACAATGGGCATTAGGATTTCAACATACAAATTGGGTGAGACACAAACATTGAGACCACAGCGTTTCACCCCTGGCCATGCAAAAGATCATGTGCCTTCTCACATCCAGAATACATTCATTACATCTGAATAACCCCAAAAGTCTTAACTCATTCCAGTCTCAGTTCAAAAGTCTAAGTCCAAAGTCTCATTTAAATATCATCTAAATCAGATATCAGTGAGACTCCAGGCATGAACCTGTGAAATCAAATAAATTCTGTGTGGGGAGGTAAGCATAAGGTAAACACTCCCATTCCAAAAGAGAGAAATTGGAAAGAAAGGGGTGACAGGTCCTAAGCAAGTCCAAAACCCAACCAGGCAAACATTTCATCTTAAGGCTAATGAATAATCTTTAACTTGATGCTCTGCCTGCCAGGCCCACTGTGTGTGGCGGGGGTGGGGGGGAGGTCCTGCCTTCTGGAAACACTGGGGTATTCCCCACCCCCATGGCTTTGTTGGGCACTGCCGACATGGGTCCCCAAGGCAGCTCATGTGGGTTGGAGTGACATGCCTGTGGCTCTTCCAGGCTGGGCTCACACTGCAATGGTGCCTCTGCCCTCATGGTGCCCCTGGGAGTTGCCCTGTAGCAAGGACGCTACAACAGCCACACCCTCACCGTAGCCTGCCCAGTGTGTTGCATGTTAACAGCCCCAAGTGGCTCTTTCAAAATCTAAGTGGAGGAGCCATGCCCCTTTGGTTCTGCTGGGCGGGCCACAGCTTTGGGGGGCACCAACTAGCCCATGGCTTTGAGCGGGGTCATCTGGCCTGTTGAAACCCACGCAATGGTCCCACTATTGGAACTGAGGAGGCAGCCCTTATGACCTCTGAATCACCTTTGGGGGTCCTTCTTCCCTCATCTTGAAGAATATTGCACATTCACAGCCAAATCACTCTATAGTCCCATCCTGTAAAGCCTAAGAAGTCCTACAACTGTCTTTCATTCCTTCCTGTCATCTTCCCCTTCAGTTCAAATTGGCTGTTTTCCTGTGGAAGGGCTGATAAAATCTGTGGTTCACCCCCATGCTAATCTCCTTATCAGAGTCCCTTGATCACACCCTTTTCAATGTGTTTTGTTCTCTTTTCAATGTGCTTTCTCATTTTTTCAACTTGGATAGGCTGAGAATTTTCCATGTATAAGTTTTGCTTCCCTCCTGATTAGCAATTCTAAGTCATTTCTCTCTTCTTGCATTTTACTATGAGCATTCAAGAGAAGCCAAGCCACACCTTCAGCTCTGTTCAGAAATAGTTTCAGCCAAATATCCAATTTAATCATTAACAAGTTCTACCTTTCACAAAACTTTAGGACATGAACACAATTCATTCAAGTTCTTGCTCTTACCAGGTTGGCATGTGTTGTATCAAATGGCTTCAACTGAGGAGGTCAACGGAAAACCCGGACCAGCAATCTTGGTCCTTGCGACAGCAGGCAAAGAATTGCAGACTATCACTTCAGGCTTAAGCGCAAAGCAAAGTTTATTAAGGCATAGCTACACTCTCAGAGGGAGAGCAGGCTGTTTCTGTGAAGTGAAACCAGCGCTCCTGTACAGGCTTAAAGGTGTTTATAAGGCGCGTTCTGTGAGGAGGCAGGGTGAATGACAGAGGATCATTATTTGATTGACAGTCCTGAGTTACATAACAAGTTCATTATCGCGCATGCCCTTACCCTTGCCAGCTGGAGGGTGGGGGTGGGGGGCAAAACCACATGCAAATTGTATTATAATGATTGTATAATGAGGTGTTTATTATAGGTTATACCCCTGTCCGGTCTGGGCATGTGCAGCTCAGGGACATTCTGTTGTGTTACTGTGCACCCTCTTTATCAGGAAAAGTTGCCCACCACCTGACCACAGTTTTGCCCTTTCTGGGTGGGGTCAGGGGAGGGCCCCCAGATGGTTGGGGTGTAACTTGACTACTCCCCCCCTTGTCTTTTCGCTACTGTCACCTCGTTGCTGCTAATGTCTGACTAACCACCTAACATTGCCACTTTATAAGGATTGTCTTTCCTCCAATTTCCAATAACATGGTTTTCATTTCTGTCTAAGATCGCATCAGGATGGCCTTTACCATCCATATTAGACATTAGGATCCCAACATAGGAATTTTAGGACTCAAACGTTCAGACCATAGCAGAAGTCATACCTTTTCTAGGCTTTTGCAATCACATACACACACACCAACACACAAACACACTACACACTCTTCATTCACCTAAAATCAAACAAAGAAACAAACTGTAAAAACCTTATTACCCCAAAACTGGTTTTACCTCTTGGTGAGTGTAGAACCAATAGACAAAACCAAGCCAAAGAGCCGGAGAAGGAAGGATTTATTACTTGCAGCAAGTAAGGGGAACACCAGGGATCTTTCCCAAAGCAGTGTCTCTTGGAACAGCAAAATTGGGGAAATTTTAAGCTAAGGGTACATGCATATGAATGAAGGAGCTTGAGCAGAGGAGAATTCAACATAGAATTGGGGGAAAGTTCAACAGAGTCCAAGATTTAGTTGAGTGAAGTCAGGAGGGTCAGAAAAGGTCAGTATCTTCATCACTTAGGTTCCAGTTGATCCAGGTGGTTGAGCGCTTCAGGTGAATCTCTGCCATTGAAACAGAACTGGGGATCTTTACAACACATACATTATCTTTGCTATTGTTACTTCTCCTGTCTGATAACAATCATTTATTCCTACATTCTTTTGTTCCCTTAAGATCATTAATTATTGAGACCTGTTCAAAGACAAGCATTGTGGCCAGGCTTAGATCACAAAATGGCTTAGGTCAAAAATGGCTTCTCCTATGTCAAGAAAGCCATGCCTGGTTCGACTTAGGTCAAAAATGACTTCTCCTGTGTCAAGAAAGCCATGCCTGGTTCTCTTTCTCTGAGGACCCCCCTATCCGATCTGCTTACAACCTAACTTAAGCCTTTCTGCTGGCATCATGAAAGCAGGAAATGAGCCATCTCAGACTTGTTTTTCAGTGTGCATTTCCACAAGATTTTATAAGGCATATGTTTTCCTCACATGTCAATAGATCCTTCTTTCTCCCTAATTCAGATTCATCCCTTGACTTGACCATAAAAATCTATATCCAAAAATAAAGTGAGGAAGTTTATCAAGAGAGACAAAAGGAGACACATCTGATATATTTCTGATATGTTTCTTCAGATGTCTCATGTAGTATTTCACTAGGGACTCTTGATACTCAAGTTGGGTAAGTCATAGTCATGTAGTAAATATGGGAAAGAAAACATCTCAGTGTATACCCTGATTCATTATGGCAAAAATACAATTGTGCTTATGTTGACCTTACCTGAAGCTCTAACTACCAATGCTAATTGAATTTAACTTGAATAAATAAAGGATTTTCTAGAGTTTTTATTTCTTCAAATATCAGTTTTAGTAAAAGTGTTTTCCTGGGAATTTGTTTTGAACTAGATTTTATCTAGTTTTGCAACCTCATTGCATAAAATTAAAATTATTATAGGATCTGTAGATATAACATCTTTTTATGCTTGATATTATTAAGAAACACTTCTCTTTATTTCTTCATTATTCTTGGATTTCTGTGAGGGATTGCATTGTACCTATAGATCAGTCTGGAAAGAATTGACTTCACCATATCAAATATATCAATCCAGGAACATATTTAATTCTTCTACTTAGTTCTTTAATTTCTTTCAATAGTATTTTATATTATCCATATAGATGGCTTGCATATCTTTCCACAGATTACTAATAAGGTTCTGATGTTCTCAATGTTTGAAATGGCATTATTTATCTATTTATTTTTTGGAAACACCATTCAGGTTTTACTTAAAAGGGAATATTCACTATTATTACCTATGTAAGCTGTAGTATGCAGTCTAAAATTAGAATCTCCCACTTGTACAAGGATCTCTTCATTTACTGTCCTGTGAGAAATTATCTTTAGATACTACAACCAATATCTTCATTCTCATTTCAACATATTTGTGCTGCAGCATAAAGGCAGGAGTGACAGTCTTAGTAGCAGTAGCAACAGAGCTAGGACATCCAAATGAAAGAGATGAATCATACCAATGCTTTATTCTCGAGCACAGAACCACGTTATAGGGGAAAAGCTTCACTTATTTCTTATTTGATGCCCTTTCCTTCTTTACGTGGATCTGAATTTCTGACCTACATTATTTTCCTTATCTCTAGAGAACTTTTAATATTTCTTGCAAGGAAGGTCTAATTTCACAGGGTACAGAATTCTAGGTTGATGGTTTTTTTTTTTTTCTCAACACTTTAAATATTTATTTCTAATCTTGCTTTTATGGTTTGTGAGTTAAAGTCAAATGTCATTCTTATCTTTGTTACTCTACAAGTAGTGTGTTTTTCCCATTGGTTTCTTTCAGAAGATTTATTTTTCATTATCTTTGATTTTTTATAATTTGAAAAAGATACACTTAGTTGTTTTTTGTTTGACATTTATCCTGCTTATTGTTGTCTGAGCTTCCCGCATCTGTGATTTGGTGTCTGACACTAATTTGGGAGAAATTCTCAGTCATTAGAGTTTTATATATTTCCTCTGTTCCTTTCTTTCTTTCTTCTCCTTCTGTGATTTTCATTACACAGAAATATGTTATACCTTTTATAGTTGCCCCACAGTCCTTGGGTATTCTATTCTGTTTTTCTGGGGGGTTCGTTTTCTTTTCTTTTGGGTTTTGTTTTGCTTTTTTTCAATTTTTGTTCTCGTTGCTTTTCAATTTTGGAGCTTTCTGTTGAGATGTCCTCAAGCTCAGAGATTGTTTCCTCAGCCATTTCCAGTCTGCTAATAAGGCCACCAAAAGCATTCTTCACTTCTGTTAGTGTTTTTGATTTCTAGTATTTCTTTTTGGTTCTTTCTTAGGATTTTCATCTCTCTGCTTACCTTGTGCATCTGTTCTGCATGCTGTCTACTTTATCCATTAGAGCCCTTAGTATAATAATCATAGTTGTTTCAAATTCCTGATCTGATAATTCCAATATTCATTCCTGCAGTGTCTGGTTCTGAAATTACTCTCTTAAAACTGTGTTTTTTACCTTGTAGTATGTCTTGCAAATTTTTTCTGATGGCCAGACATGATGTACTGGCTAAAAGAAACCACTATAAATAGGTCTTTAGTAATGTCATGATTTGGTATGGGGGAGGAGAAGCATTCTGTAGTCCTGTGATTAGGTCTCAATCTTTTAGTGAGCCTATGCCTCTGGACCATGAACTGTGTGAGTGTTTCTCAGTTTTTTTTTCTTGCCCCTTAGGCTAGAATGGGTTGGAGTTGGGTACTTCCCTTCTCCACATGGAAGGCTAGAGCTGACTGGGGTTGGGCATTTCCTTTCTCCCAGTTGAGTAGGGCTCTGATGTTACCCCAGCAAGTTAGACTGTGGTTAACTACTTTCTCCTGAGGGCAGGCCATGTTAAGAAGAACAGAGTGCTCTGGCAAATTTCAAGAATGTTCCTTTTCACCTTCCCTGGAAACATGAGGGGAGTTTTGTTTTGTTTTGTTTTGTTTAGATATGAAAGAACCTGGTCAACCCTCTGGAAAGTAAATCTCAAAGTTGCAGGGGACCCCTTATGACCAGGCCCTCCTGAAGCTTTTAAATCTCAGATTTGCACACACTAAGCCTCCAGTGATTTATCAGTTACATGTTAGGTTTCCTACTCTGGCACCTGTTCCTGCAGTGGTTTCCATTCATGAGTCTCTACTCTAGTAGACCATGATCCCCTCTATTTACCACCTGTCTCTCTAATCTTGGGGATACTGATTTGCCCTGTGTCATCACCTCTCTTATGGATCTTAGAATATCTGTGGCTTTTTCAATATATTCAGCTTTTTACTTGTTGTTAGGATGGAGTGACGACTTCTGAGATGGCTACATATGGAACCAGAAATGAATTATTCAATGGAATTATTTTTTAACATTTCATTCTCTCATTTTTTTGTTGGTATTTACATTAATGTTAATTTTTGTTCAAGAATCTGTTTGAATTCACTTATTAATTCTAATAGTTTATCTGAGATTTAAAAAAATATTTTCATCATATGCAATCATTTGCCTATGAATAATGATAGTTATTTTCTTTCCATATTTTGCATATATTATCCCATTGTCTCTTACTTGACCTTGTTTCTGTTGAGAAGTTGGCTGTAAATCTTAATGAGCCTCCTTAAAAATAATTGTTGTTTTCATTCCTCTTGAATTTATGATTTTCTGTTTGTATTTGGTTTTCAATGAGTTTATAATCGTGTGCTGTAATGCAGTCTCTGTATTAACACTGCTTGGTGTTTCTAGCACTCAATCTGTGGTTTGATGTCTTTCAATTTCTGGACAATTTTGGCCATTATCTTTTTTTTTTTTTGCCATAAAACAATATTTACTGTCTAAATAGCATCCAAGAGCCTAGGGTAGGAGATTACAGAAGACACTTGCCAAGTGCCCCATAAGATAACACCCTGAATGAATGGGCTAAGACTGTGGTTCTCAAAGTGTGGAGACAGGAGAACATGTCAGCATCTTCTGGGACTTTTCAGAAATGCAAATGCCCGGGCCGCATCCTCTTGATCAGACAGGCTGTGGGTGAGTGGGACCCAGAGACCTGCATTTTCATAAGTACCCCCTTCCCCCACCCCAGAGGTGTTCCAATGCAGGCTCAGGTTTGAGAATCTCTTGGCCATTATCTTATTAAACATTTATTTATCCCATTTATCTCCTTTTCTGTGACTTCAAGCAAGCCAATGTTCAATATTTTCACTGTGTGCTATATGACCTCTGGGATATTTTCTATATTTTCCCTTTGTGCTTATGTTTGGTTATTTTATTCTTAATCACTTTTTAGTTCTAGATATTATATTCTCTTCTGCTGATTTAGCACTATTTTACTCATCTGTTGTATTCTTAACTTTAATTTTTATAGTTTCCAGTTCTAGAATTTACTTGATTTTCTAAAGTTTAAAATTAACTGTTAAAATTCTCCATATTATCATCTAATGTATTAAGTATTATAATTTCAATAATTTAAAATATCTATCTGATAAATGCCAACATATGGATTTTCTCTAGATCTGTTTTTATAGTATTTTTTCATAATTTTTGTTTGTGTTATGTGGTTTCATTTTCTGGTATGTCTGGTCTAGTAAATTATGATTGAATGGTAAGTATTTTTTATGAAAATGAAAATTTGAGGTAATATAGGCTCTGGATAATGTTTTTTTCTCACAGAGAGAATTTATTTTTCTTTTGTCAAGCAATAGGGTAGCTACAATTCATAGAAATCAGGGATTGAGCTAATTTATAACTGGTTCAAGTCTTAAGTTTAAGCCATTCTATTTGGTTCACCCTTAATCCTAGTCTATAGGTCTCTGTGTACCACAACTAAATGTTTCTCCCTCCTAGAAATATAAGATTACCAAAAGCTTCTCTGTCTCACAGGCAAGTCAGCTTATCGGTCGCTTCTACCACCTATAATTTTAGAATCAGTATGTACCTCAAGATGAATCTTGCTTGAATGTCAGTCTCACTTTTCTGTACCTCTCTCCTAGTTCTTGGCCATTGAGCCTTCTCGGAAATGGTTATATTTTGTTTAGTAGATAAAAGAGTTTGCAACAAGATAATTTAATATTAGTGGGACAGAAAATGTGGGACTAGGTTTTAGAATCCATGATACCACTAAAAAATATTTTGATTTGGAAACAATTGGAATCCTTACCTTGAACAGATAAGAAATTTCAACAAACCCCAAGGCAAAAGAGAGAGGTAAAAATGCTTCTTCTTATGAAAGTAAAGTGCAGTGTGTAGAGAAGTTATTCATCACAATGTCTGCTATTTAGTATGATAAATATGAATGGGAGGCCTATGAGTAAATTAAAATCCATTAGCTACATGGGCCTATCTCATTCCATACTTACCAAGAATTCTTATTTAAATCCTCTTAATACCAACAACACAAAACAATATGGGTCACTAGAAAAATTTAGCTTAAAACTTATTTAGTAAGTATAAAAGTAAGTATTTTTATCAATGACAATTATAGCAACATATAATTTTTTTCTTATACAGGTAACACTATAATCAAGGTATAAATTTAAAAGTTACCAAATTTTTAGCAAGATATTTTCTTCATTCCATGCTCCTTTTCTCTCCTTTACTAGATGTATGTGTGTGTATACATAAATACTATATATATATATTTAATGTATAATATGTATATGTATACATATATATTACATATATTATACATGTCAGTCAGAGAAGACATACAATATTGTATTATTACTTCATCTTAGATAGTGAATATTTTCCCATGTTTCTACCTAGACTTCATGTGGTAAGCTGTTATAAGTATTTCGTATAATATTGTCATTATATCATTTCCTAAGTCATTCTGCTATGTTTCTACACTAAAATTTTTTGTATTATGCATTACAAATGATATTTAAAAGAATTTATTAATTCCCATAATTTTTATTCTTTTGATGATTTACATTGGATATGTTTCCACAAGAAAGATTCTTTAATGGTCTAATGGCATGTCTATTTTTATTTGGATATTTAGATATAATGTATAAATTGCTGCCATAAGTAAAATTTGGGTGTGTTAATTTTTCTATGGTCAGGTAGCACTAGGCATTATGGTTAATTTTATTATTTTAATGCAATATAATTCTTGTTATGCTTTAATAGAATTTCTTAGATAATTACTAGTTTTTAAAACATATATTAGAAAGCTACATAAGTATCAGACTTTTGGTAATATCCACTTAGATCAGCTACCAAATCAGATACCAATAGAATTCTCAATATGACTACTTGGGATTAGAATGGTCAATATAGATAGAATCTGCTGACTTGCTGATGATTGTGTTAGTATTCTTCCACCTTGAGTGTACAGTGTTAAGTCAGTAGTGAACAAATATATTCCTAGTTTTATATACTCTGATTCTTGTTGATGACATTGAATACAAGTTTCTGTATAAAGATATTTAGAAAGGGCAATAAGGAATAAACAAGCTAAGAAAATGTAAGATAAATCTGTTAGTTTTCAGATTAGAAATTTTAAAGCAAGAATGGATTGATGAGGAAAACTGCTAAAATAGTTGTGATTATACTCCTATAACTGCATTCATTACATATAGACCACGGTATATAAGATCAAAGTATTGGGAATTCCCTGGTGGTCTAGTGGTTAGGACTCTGTGCTTTCACTGCCAAGGGTGAAGGTTAAATCCCTGGTGAGGGAACTAAGATCCCACAAACCAAGCAGTGCAGAAAAAAAAAAAAAAAAAAAAAAAAAAAAAAAAAAAAATTGAAGTATTAATAGTTTGAGTACCATTTTTATTTTTATTTCCCTTAAGTATCTAATTTTAACAGCCTCCTTGGTCTTTAGTTTTAAAAAATTTGAAAATTTAAATTTAATAGGTAATATATTTACAACTTTCTTAAAACTCAAAATATAAAATTGTATAAAGTGGAAACTCTCCCTTCTACCCTTGACTTCCAGTGCTAGTTCTCAGTATCTTTTAAATGTACTATTATTTAATTCTTGCATATCATTTCCAGAGATTTTTATGGCAAACAAATTTATGTATTGATTTTACCAAAAAATAAGAAGTGTAATTTAATGCAAAGTATGTTTTTCTCTCTAATATGAAAGGCATTTATTGAATAGATTGAAAAATTAAAAGTATTTTCAAAAGTTTTTTTGTTGAAGACAACCCAAGTAAGTATAAGTCAAGACATTTTGATAGTTTCTGATTGTATCTGTAAATGAAAATTTAATTATCATGTATAATTATCATTATTCAAATTAATGCTTCTTAAACAAGAGGAGATTTATTTATTATCTTGCTTAACAAAAAGTCTGGATATAGGAACACTCCAATGATATTTAATTCAAGATTCAAGAATCCCCTCAAATTTCTAGATTATTTCCATCTTTCTGCTATATTATCCCAGTATATCAGAATGCACCTAAGTGAATGCTTCTCATGTTTGCACAAAGCTAAAGTAGTTCTAGATGTCATATCCACAGATAATAACATCTAGGCAAGGCCAAGCCTACTCATTCTTTTGGTTCCCCCTTTAGCAATGAGAAGCCTTTTAATGAAGGATGTTTCTCCTTAGCAGATCAGATTTTATTGATCAGAATATTGCACATGCCCACCAGTAAACCACTAGCAGTAAGGGTACTTGCAGTGGTTTAAAACAAGTACACTTTTATTACATAATTATGTTGTAGGAGAGCAAACACTAGAATAAATTCAGGTATCTTCTAGTAAAAAGGAAGTATAGAATGATAACCGACAGTGCTTCCTATACTGGCTGTGATCACTTAATTACTCAGAAAAAACAAAACAACAACAACAAATATTTGATTAATGATGGGAAAAAACCACTGAGTAAATGTTTAAATAAAAGAGCTTGGGAAAGTGGTTTTGGGGAAGAAGTAAAAGTGTAGTGAGTGGATATGTCTTCAATAATCATTCAGTAGGTGTATGTATTAGCTCAGGCTGCTATAACAAAATACCATAAACTGTGTACTTAAACAACAAAAATTTAATTTATCACAGTTCTGGAGGTAAGAAGTCCAAGATCAAGGTGCCAACCAATTTGGTTTCTGATAAGAACTCTTCATGCCTTGCAAACTGCTGCCTTCTCCTTGAGCCCTCACAAGGCCTTTCCTCAGTGCTCTTTCAGGGAGAGAGAGAATGGGCTTTCTGATGTCTCTCATAAGTACACTAATCTTATTGGATCAGGGTCCCACCCTTATGACTTCATTTAACTTTAATTACCTTTCTACGGGCCCTATCTCCAAATATAGTGACATTGGGAATTAGGGTTTCAACATATGAATTTTGGGGAGACACAATTCAGTCCATAGCTGTATACTCCTATTAATAGGAATATATAATTTCAGCATATAATGATTGACATATAGATTGCAGTATAGAGAAAAGCAACTATTGCAAAACATCTTTCCAAAACTTAGTGGGAAAAATCTCCACTCAAGAATTAATGCCTAGAAAATAACTCTGCAAAGCTCTCACTAGCAAAATTACCATAACGTCCTTGGTAATGATGATTTGGTGCTTCCAGCAATAGTAAATGACTTAGATAGTGAGTTAGTAACACTTTCAATTTACCCTTTGACTGGTTTTATCACCCAAACAAAACCAGGGTATGCTGCCCTAGAGCAGTGACTTGCTTTCAATTTTGTAGACTTTTGATGCTATAGTTCTTAGACACAAGGTCAGGAAAAGGAGAGGCTCTGTGAGGATTTCTAGGTCATCACCTTTTTCTTCAGGAAATGGGCTTTAACTTCCCATCAATTAGTTCAGATAGAATGACCCCCTTGAGACATAGCTCATGATGCCCTTTCATTTTGTCGAGTGTTTGGTTGTGCTCTTCTTTAAACTACGTTGGAATAGAAACCATATTGTCAAATGCTAAGCCAATGACAAATGGGGAACCAAACACAAGATACTACTGCTTTCCCATAGAAATAGGTATGGCTTCAAAATTTAGAGCATTAAAAGGGACAGTTGATAGACAGTATTATTCATTTTGTAATTATTTACATTACATTTTCTAAACGAGTGATGAAACAGTCACCTCTATCCCATGAATCATAATGGGGAAAGGATGGCCATTAAAATAAAGCATAAATAAAACTAGAAAAAAAAAGAAACTATTAAAACTGTTGATGAAAAATCATACTATTGAAAATAATACTTTTATAATCCTGCAGAGCTAGGGGCTGGTTAGTAGGTCCTTGTGAATCAGAGCTCATAATACAAAAGCTTTTTCTACAGAGTGGGCAAGCTTCAGTGTTAAGAACAAAGCCAATTTGAAAGATTTCTAATTTTCACTTTGGGAAATAACAAAGCATTTTATTTGTTAAACTGAAAAAGGCCTGAGTTATTTGTTTTTTTAATTTTTAATTTTCTCCCCTTATCAGCCTTAACCCTCTCACATAAGATGACTATCTCAATGTGAAGGGGGAAAAGTGATATATGTGCAGTGCAAATTATAATATATCACATAATTTATATGAAAATCAGCCTTATTTAGGAGTGTTAAATGAATGGAGCCTTTTTACATAGCAGCCTAAAATGTGTTATTTTATATTCTGGAAAATCTTTGTTTCTTGAGTAGTGTTATGAATTTCATAAATGTAACTAAAACATTGATAGAAGCTGGGAAAATAGAATAATATTTGAAAATTTGTGAACTATATCAGCTCATTCAGGATACCACATTACATTTATTTGTCATGTCTCCATAGGTTGCTATTGGATGTTAATGGTTTCTCAGACTTTTTTGTTTTGTTTTTAATGACCTTGACAGTTTTGTGGAGTATCGGTCAAATAATTTTTAGAATGCCCTTCTATTAGAAATTTTCTGATGTTTTTCTCATGGCTAGATTGTAGTTAGGGGTTTATGTTGGATATGCACAAGATAGAGGGCCATTTTCATCATATCATATAAGGGTACATAATAATAACATGATGTATCACTGTTGATATTGACTTTGGTCATCTGGCTGAGGTGGTGTTTTTCAGGTTTCTCCACTGCAAAGTTACTATTCCCCCCCCCCTTTTCCTAGTGTACGTATATATATATAAATATTTCTATATGTTAACATTTTTATCTATAGTAAACTAACCATGAGTTTATACTAATGTCTCTAACTCTAATCCATTATCACATGAATCATTCTAGCTTATTCCTCTTATTTACACATTCCCTCTCCAACTGTGAGAAAACTGATTCCTACCATTCACCATGCATTCATTTAGCTGTTCAGTTGCAGTATATCTGTATAGTAGTATTAGGATTTTTATCCATACTACTTGGGGACAACTTTATCAACTGAAGTACAGTCCTTATGTGCAGTCCCTTGTGTCTTCATTTTCACAGACTCCACTCATTTTCACAATCACTTAGGTAAGGATCTTTTCCCCCATGCCCTTCCCTGATGTTATTCTACACATTTGTATTACAATTCAATTCCCTTGTCATAGACTGCATTCCTTCCTGGGACCTGCAACTGCTTAAATGAGCTTTTCCTTAATTTTTAAACATTAAAGTTTACTCTTTGTGCTGTAAATTTGTATGGGTTTGAAGAATGCATAAGTCACTCTCCGCCATTACAGTATCATACAAAGTAGTTTCACAGTCCTAAAAATCCTCTGTGCTTCATCTGTTCAAAACTTCCCTTCTCTCCCCAAATCCCTAGCTAACACTAAATTTTTTTCTGCCTCTGTAATTTTGCCTTTTCCAGAATGTCATATGTTTGGAGTCATATAATATGTAGTCTTTTCAGATTGGCTTCTTTTACTTAGTAAAATGCATTTCAGGTTTATCTGTGTCTTTTATTGGCATGATAACTCATTTCTTTACTTTTTCTGAATATTTCATTGTATGGATGTATCATAGTTTATTCACTGGTTGGAGGGCATCTTGGTTGATTCCTGTTTGGGGGAACTTATGAATAAAGCTGCTATAAACACTTCTGTTTATTTTTGTGTGGACATATGTTTTCAAGTCAGTTGGGTAAGTACCTAAGAGTTGCATTTCTAGGTCCTATGGTGGGATTGAGTTTAACTTTATAAGAAATTGCTAAAATTTCTTTCAAAGTGGTTGTACTATTTTGCTTTTTAACCAGTAAGATCTACACAATTGCAAGGTTAACTTGTATCCATAAGTGATTTGTGTGGACAGATTTAAAATGTAAGCGATTACTACATAGCCACGAAATAAGACACAAAGGCACAGTCCAAATCATAAAAGCTCAAGTTTGTCATATTCAAACTATGGAAAGGGTGGGAGCAGTCACCACTGAAAATTTTTGATTAGTTGGAGGAATATAGTTATATTTGTATGCTACAATCATCACTTTTGCATCAAAGTTAAGAATAGAAATGTGAGACAAAAGTTGGAATAAGGAAAACCACTATAGTGTCAGACACAGAAGTCTAATGCTAGATAGATATATGACGATAGAACCAGTGAAGGAAGATGGAAGAAGCGAAGCTGGAAAAGTAGGCACAAATTCTACAGGTATTATGAAGATGTAATTGATAGTGACTGATTGGATGTGGGATATGAATAGAAGAATTTGGTTAGGGATTTCAGGTTTCTCACTTGGGTTAATGACACCATTAACTAAGATACTAAACATAGAAGGAGTAAATTTGGCATGAAAAGACACAATGAGATCAGGTTGAGATATACTGAGTTTAAGCAGGCTGTGGGATATCTAGGCATAGATAATGTATAAGATCATCTCATATAAAGATTTAGAAATGAGAAGACAAATCTGGACTGGAGAGACAAATTAGAGAAGAGTTTCTTCATAGGTGGTGGTTGGAGCATGGATTATAGATAAAGGATCCCAAAGATGAGGTGGGAAAGGAGAGGGCTGGCAGAGTACCTTTAGCTTATAATCAACATGTAAGAGGTGAGCATATGAAGACAAATCCATGTAGATTAAGGAATTGTGACCAACGTGACTGAAAATGATCATGCTTCAGGAAAAAAATTAGAACCACAGCAGTTACTTATAAAAAATCTAGATTATTGGATTCTACCATAGACACAGAATCAGAATCTCCAGGACTTTGGAAAATTGCATCTATAAATTCAGTAAATATAGTCTATACTATGAAAACCTACTGAGAGTAGATGCCATCATGCAGTGAATTCGGGGTGTGTAGAAGATGAGAAAATGCATGCATTTAGTAAAATTTAAAAACACAGTTTAAAATTTGACAATGGAAGACAGGAGAGAAATAGAAGATGTAGGATAAATGTAGAGATAAATGTGTTAAATATAAAGAGAGAAAGGCAGGAAGGAGATGAATAAAAGGGGGAGAATTCTGATGGAAAAAATTCACTTTAAATATGTATATATTTATATATGATTATGTATACACACACATAAACTAGTGGTTAAGAATGTGGGTAAAGAGACTTAGTTATGGGGACCACCAGCCTTAACACCTTGGGCATCTTACTTGTCTGTGTTTGTGTCTTCATCTGTATGAGAGATAATAATAACACCTACTTTCTGGAGGACTTTGGGAAAATTAAATAAAATAATGTAGAAAAATCCTGGCACAATATTTGCCATATGAATAAGCACTAAATAAATATTAGGTATTTTGTTAGTGATACATGTTCAGTTTCTAAAAGGGCTCTGGTTAAGGATAAGGTAAGAAATCTAAAAGTCAATACCCACCTTTTGTGTATTTCAAACATTCACTAACTAGAAATAAAATAAACTTACAAATAAGTAAATTTGTACCTTTATCCTTTTTTCAATAGAAATCCTATTCTTAGTAATACTATAAAGCTCTTGAGAACAACAAATCCAACATTTCTCATCTAGGATTCCCAGAAGAAAATCCCTAGCAGCAATATCTATAGCTCTTAAAGCGAGAGGATAAGTTTTTCTTACATTTGGGGTGATGGGGGGGAATCTTTTCCTATCATCTGCAAATATGCCTTATTGGTAGTAATGTCCCACATTTCAGTAGTTAGAATTTCAGATGTTGGTTGATTTCTACAAATGTATTTAAACACCTGGATTTGCATTGTTTTATTTGTTAATCAAATCTGTAAGCAAGCCTCCGAGGAAAAACTCACTGAAAGTTTCTCAGTTGTAATTAAGACAAAACGTGTGAGAATAGTTGCCTGTATGAGCTCACAAAGGTAGAAGGATCTCCCGAGTGAATCACAGGAGATGCTTGGAGGTTAGTAAACTGCTTTTAATTCTAAAGTTTCAGAGCCTTTTTTTTTTTTCCTTCTGCTGTCCTTAGTTAATGCCTTCCTAGCAGGGATACATTTATAAATGCACGGTATGTGCATAACACCCAGGAGTGGAAACAAATCTCTGATCCTCACCAATGAACATTCCAGATAAGCACACACTCTAATTTATACTTGGGTTTGATCTTTAATTATGTGAATAGTCATATTTATTCTCTCATAAATAATATTTAATGACTTCCTATGTAAATAAACATGTTAGTTCTTACCAAATGCCTTAGCCACATGGTTTTGGTTTAATAATAAACTCTTGGATGGATTTAAAATAGTATTTTACTGTATTTGCATGATTGCATGTATTTTAAGCTATAATACAACAGCTTTGAACTGTAAAATATTATTACACAATTTTAAAACAATTACTTGTGACAAATTCAACAACAGTAATAACAAACAAAATAAAATCTTTTACTCCAGTGAAATATTAGGATTGCATGTTGAGCCTCTAAATGATTTTAAAATACTTTGTGATCCCTAACATTTAGGAAAATACACATTTAAAAGAAAGCAGTGTGTCATTGAACTTTTCACAATTAAATAGTCACTTTACAATTTAAGATGTAGCCACTGCCCACTCCCCCAAAATGTCCATGTATAAGGACAAATGACAAATTGGATTTGATTATGTCCATAGTTTTTGAGTGGATGTTACTTATTTTCTCATGTAGTGAGAATGTCTTATACACATTGGAGTTCCAGACCTGATATTGTAATTGTAAATAATAACTAGGAATTCCCTCATTTCTCGGGCCCAAGTGCTCACATCAGATATTTGTTGACCAAGAGTTTTAGTAGTTGAGAAAGTTTTAATACTGTAAGAATGGAGGCAGGGAGCAGAGCTAGCTTGGTTTTTTGTTGTTGTTGTTTTTGTTTTGGGTTTTTTTTTTCTTGTGTAGTAAAATATACCATTTGACCATTTTTAAGTGTACAGTTTAGTGACATTAAGTGCATTCACATTGTTGTATTAGGTTGGGTTTTAAGGGCTACGTATCAAGTCTTAACAAATGCTGTTGTTCAAAATTACTTTTTGCTTTTCAGAACATGAATGACTTTGAGAAAGGATGATCTGGATCTGACTAATTAGTTATGTTTTAGAGATAAATATATTAATGCTTAAAAAGGGATGAATAGAGATAGTTCATGCTGAGCAGGAGGACTTGCTTCTATTACTTAAAATAGGGTGAAACTAGGGATCATGGGCTCATTGCCATACATACTAATTAGTAGGAATGATAACATTTTGGTTGTCTGCTTGTTAATACTTTTGTCTTATTTCTAAATTGTTTCTAAACTTGGGGAAAGCAGATGTTGCTATTTATTACTCCTTCATCTACTTTCAGAATAATACGCCCTTAATAAACCATTTAAAATAGATGAAATAAGAGAAAATTACTATATTATCAAATTGAAAGCATGTATGGTAACAACAAACTCCTTTACTGCTTACATGAAAACTTGGTTTTCCATGTTAAGCTGTTTCTGGAAAAGCTGATATAGTTCAAAGGAGCTCAAAGCTAAGGATAAAATGATAAAGTAAAAACATTTTTTTAATCATTGAATATTTATATCCAAGATGTTTAAGAATGTGCATGATTAATTTGTAAATTCAACAATGTACCCCCTCAGGATTGATGTAAAATCTTACTGCTGATTCTTGAAAAGGTGAACGTTCGATAAAGTGCCATATACCATATGTTTTAGAATACTGTATCTACAATCATCACTTTTCTAAAAATATTAACTTACACAACAGACATATTTTATAGGTGTAATTCAGTTGTCCTGGCAGAATAGAAATCTCATTCTGTCATGAATTTAATTGGTTTTCTCTCTCCTCTATATTCATAGCAACTCAACAAATTAATAATTTAAGTTTTATTCTTCCAAATGTGTGCTCACTAACTATCAAGGAAATCAAGTCAAATAGTTGATATATAGAGAGAGTGGCATGATGGGAATTTGTATTACTGTTTAATTCACTGCAGGAGTCCCAGAATTCTTTTACACAACTCTTCTCATTGTAGGCTGAATAAAATGCCCATTTCCAAACTGGTCCCTTTGAGATTTGGGGACATATGTTTCTCAGTTTACTAAGGACATTTCTTATTTCCCACAGTGTGAGTAATCTGTATCTTTAGATAAAACATATTAAAACTGGTAACCATTTTAAACATATTAACTGCAGAATGGATTTCTATTACTGCTGAATACTCCTTCCTGAACACATGTCCACATGGTATTTCCTTGGAGAGATCTTGTTAAAAAGTTGTCTGAATCTGATCCATATCTTGGCTGACATTCCCATTAATCCAGTTAGGGAAGTGTCAGCAATTACAGTTCATTCATTGAATGACAAGCACTGTCGATATTTATAGATTTTCCCTCTGAGTGTCTTTTCTTGATTCATCACTTAAAGTTTTTTGTTTTGTTTTGTTTTTAGATAGGATTAAGTCTCAAATCTGAAAAATTCTATTGTAATTCTCGAGGCTAATAGGAAACAGTATGGTCTAAAAGGATGGTGAGACTTAAAGTGGAGAAATATTATTATTATTGTTATTATTTTTGTTATTGTTATTATTACTAGTTAGCAGGACTGGTCCACAGTGAAATCAGAAATAACTGACATTTGTCTCCAGGTCAACTCTTATATCATCTTTCTGATATAAGAAACTCGTCAGCTCCTCATTTCCAGAGATGCAGATGCATTGGACTACTCTCCCGGGTAGGGACTTATTTTCCATTCACTTGTTTCCTTGCTCCTTAGAAAAACAGTAAGAATCACTTATTTAGACTGTACTCTGCCTAATCAGCTAATGTGAATTATTGAATGTGGACGTGTTAATTGGAAGTAATAAACTTTACCACCATGTGGTGATCTTATTGTGCTTCCCCTTCTGACAAAGGTGATTTTTTTCCCCTGACTTATCAGAAACTGAGTGCCCTGCATTCATCCTTTGTGTCACATCTCACTTCCTTTCTATTGCCAGTGTTGGTGTCTTAGTTCATTTCTGTAACTCCTGCTTGGTTGTAGTCATCTTGTACTTGTCTTGTTTCTGGTATCTACATTCTCCAGCCTTTCAGTCAGTTTAGATGTTGTAAATGCTGCCCAAAACTTGTCAGTCCATCTTTGAAGCATTTGCTGGTGACTTTTAAGGCAGTATGCCTGACTACATAGTCAACAAAATTACTTCCTGTATAGCTACTGAAAATACTCAAGTATTTTTTAAATCAACCTTATTGAGCTATAACTTGGATATTGCAAAATGTACTCAATTTAAATGAATAGTTTAGTAAGTTTTGATATACATATGTATATGTGTATGTATAATATATATATAAAACCATATCACAGGGCTTCCCTGGTGGCGCAGTGGTTGAGAGTCCACCTGCCGATGCAGGGGACACGGGTTCGTGCCCCAGTCTGGGAGGATCCCACATGCCGTGGAGAGGCTGGGCCTGTGAGCCATGGCCCCTGGGCCTGCACATCCAGAGCCTGTGCTCCACAGTGGGAGAGGCCACAGCAGTGAGAGGCCAGCGTACCGCAAAAAAAAAAAAAAAAAAAAAAAAAAAAAAATCACAATTAAGATATAGAGCATTTTCATCAAAAATCTTGACTTCAAGTAACCCCAGGTGAATAAAATATTTTAAAACATTTTTATTGCATTGTTGAACTGGGTGGGAAAATACGGGATTTTTTCACAGGCCAGAAACAATCCAAAAGTGGGAAAGCAGAGGCATAGACAAATGCTGGTGTTGGTGTTTCCTTGGTGTGTGCAGGGCCCTTGGAGGTCCACAACCTCAGTTTTATTGGAACATTTGCAAAAATTGAACATATACTAGGTCACAGAGCAAACTTCAACAAATTACAAACAATAAAACTCACATAGACCATATCCCCTGTGTACAAAGGTAATTAAGTTAGAGGCAATAAAAAGACGTTTTTAAGTAACTCAAAGATGAGGGAAGAAATTATAATATAAATTTTAAAAATTAGAATTGAATTACTTTAAAAGACATTTATATGAATGTGATATGGCTAAATCATTTTAAGGAGGAAAACTAGTTCTAAATGCTCATTTGTAAAAGGAAGAATGCCTGAGAATGTGATCTGAGTTTCTGAATTAAATTAGAAAAAAGATTAATATATTACATTGAGCATAGTCTCCCCCAGGAAAATGGTGTGACCTCGAGCCAATTAAGACTTCAATTCCTGAAGGGAGACCTGGGCAGTGAAACAGAGTGTCTACCTCATGAACTATTATAAACACCTCTGTATTTTTTTTTTTGACTTATATAAGCTTGGGAAAATCCTCTCAATAGCTCTTAATTCTGATAGAAACCATGACGTAAGTCAACCATGAGAGATTTCTTCTTTTAGAGAAGGTTAAATGTAAAGGGCCACCTGAGCTTTGAGAGTTTCTATTTGACCTGAGTGAGTAGAAGGAAGAGGGTCAAAAGGAAGAGTAGGAACAGTGAGCAGTAAAGGTGTGAAGGGGAATTTAAGATATAGAATTATCTAAATTCAACATAGGCTTAAGTTTTCCATATTATTTCTTTGTCTTGATCAAGGAATCCTGAAGGAAGCAATTTTGGAATTTGAGATATTTTTTGCAAACTTCTTCATACCAATCAAAAGTGCAGACCCTTGAATGTTTAGAAATTTGTCCTCTTTATTTTTCTAAGAATACTTTTTCCCTCTAAATTTTGACTATGGGTGTGATTGCCATGGCATGCCTTGGTATTTCTCCTGTCAGGATGGTCCTTAGTAAAATATTTCTCATAGCATCCAAGTCTGGTTCTGTAACCCACATGGAGGTTTTGGAGAAACAACACTGCTTAAATACCTTTTGCTTAAACTGGCTAGAAGAGATTCTTCCGTCTATAACTATTATCCTACATTAACATAGTATTATTCCAGTAATAGGGAACTAGAAATATCACACTAGAATGTTGTACAAGCTGTCTCTTTGGGCATATGTCTAGTATCCTGAACCAAAATGTGTCTTAACTGAGATAATAATCCACATACCATGCAAGCCACCCATTTAAAATGTACAATTCAGTGTTTTTGTTTTTTAAAGTATGCTCACAGAGTTGTGCAGTCATCACCAAAATACAATTTGGCTCCTTTTGTAACTCCAAAAGAAGCCCAGAACACATTAGCAGACATTTCCCATTCCTTCCTCCCTGCCCAGCCACAGGCAACTGCGAATTTATTTTTTGTCTCTGCAGATTTGTCTATTCTGGCCATTTCATAAAAATGGAATCATACAATACGCAGTCTCTTGTGTCTGTCCACCCAGAGTGTAGCTCTGTCACACTGGCTGGGGTAGGAACAGGACAGAGTGTCTCATTGTTTTCACTGAAATTTATTAGATTTTCTTGAATAATATTTCTCCATTTACAGCATGACCTCAGGACAATTTTCAGAGCCTTAATCCATTTTTATTTATTTTTATTTTTTACCAGTTAAATGGTTGTTTAGCTAGGGAGGAGTTCCTCTGACTCGAATTGCTATGCCCAAGTCCCATTTCCATAAGAAGCTTTTTTTTTTTTTTTTTTTTTTTTTTTGCGGTATGCGGGGCTCTCACTGTTGTGGCCTCTCCCGTTGCGGAGCACAGGCTCTGGACGTGCAGGCTCAGCAGCCATGGTCCACGGGCCCAGCCGCTCCGCGGCATGTGGGATCTTCCCAGACCGGGGCACGAACCCGTGTCCCCTTCATCGGCAGGCAGACTCTCAACCACTGCGCCACCAGGGAAGCCCCATAAGAAGCTTTTTAAATGAACATTTTCATGTATTGAAAGTTCCCTGAAGTGACTACTTTATTGTAAGTTATACTCTGCTGTATTTTTTTTAACATCTTTATTGGAGTATAATTGCTTTACAATGGTATGTTAATTTCTGCTTTATAACAGACTGAATCAGTTATACATATATATATGTTCCCATATCTCTTCCCTCTTGTGTCTCCCTCCCTCCCACCCTCCCTATCCCACCCCTCTAGGTGGTCACAAAGCATCGAGCTGGTCTCCCTGTGCTATGCAGCTGCTTCCCACTAGCTATCTTTTTACGTTTGGTACTGTATATATGTCCATGCCACTCTCTCACTTTGTGACAGCTTACCCTTCCCCCTCCCAATATCCTCAAGTCCATTCTCAAGTAGGTCTGTGTCTTTATTCCTGTCTTACCCCTAGGTTCTTCATGACATTTATTTTCTTAAATTCTATATATATGTGTTAGCATACGGTATTTGTCTTTCTCTTTCTGACTTACTTCACTCTGTATGACAGACTCTAGGTCCATCCACCTCATTACAAATAGCTCAATTTCGTGTTTTTTATGGCTGAGTAATATTCCATTCTATATATGTGCCACATCTTCTTTATCCATTCATCCAATGATGGACACTTAGGTTGTTTCCATCTCCTGGCTATTATAAATAGAGCTGCAATGAACATTTTGGTACATGACTCTTTTAGAATTATGGTTTTCTCAGGGTATATGCCCAGTAGTGGGATTGCTAGGTCATATGGTAGTTCTGTTTTTAGTTTTTTAAGGAACCTCCATACTGTTCTCCATAGTTGCTGTATCAATTTACATTCTCACCAACAGTGCAAGAGAGTTCCCTTTCTCCACACCCTCTCCAGCATTTATTGTTTCTAGATTTTTTGATGATGGACATTCTGACCAGTGTGAGGTGATACCTCATTGTAGTTTTGATTTGCATTTCTCAAATGATTAGTGATGTTGAGCATTCTTTCATTTGTTTGTTGGCAATCTGTATATCTTCTTTGGAGAAATGTCTATTTAGGTCTGCTGCCCATTGTTGGATTGTGTTGTTTGTTTTTTTGATATTGAGCTGCATGTGCTGCTTGTAAATTTTGGAGATTAATCCTTTGTCAGTTGTTTCATTTGCAAATATTTTCTCCCATTCTGAGGGTTGTCTTATGGTCTTATTTATGGTTTCCTTTGCTCTGCAAAAGCTTTTAAGTTTCATTAGGTCCCCTTTGTTTATTTTTGTTTTTATTTCCATATCTCTGGGAGGTGGGTCAAAAAGGATCTTGCTGTGATTTATGTCATAGAGTGTTCTGCCTATGTTTTCCTCTAAGAGTTTGATAGTGTCTGGCCTTACATTTAGGTCTTTAATCCATTTTGAGTTTATTTTTGTGTATGGTGTTAAGGAGTATTCTAATTTCATTCTTTTACATGTAGCTGTCCAGTTTTCCCAGCATCACTTATTGAAGAGGCTGTCTTTTCTGCATGTATATTTTTGTCTTATCAAACGTTAGGTGACCATATATGTGTGTGTTTATCTCTGGGCTTTCTATCCTGTTCCATTGATCTATATTTCTGTTTTTGTGCCAGTACCATACCGTCTTGATTACTGTAGCTTTGTAGTATTCTGCTGCATTTTTATATTTAGAAATAAAAGTGCAAAAATTGGGCCTCTAATAAGAGTGATAAAAGACACTAGAGTTTGGTCCAGAGGAGATGTGTACATAGATTGATACAGATCCATGAAAATATGTTTAATCAAATATGTTGCTTGAATACCGTGTATCTCAGTATCCCAGCCTAATATTTGGTCCTTTACAATTGGAGAACCTACAGATATGCAGTCTCTGGTAAAAAGAAAGAATGCTGAGTAAATCTTTGCTAGACCCAGACTCCCATGGACAAAAAAAAAGATGCTACTGAGGAGAGTATTCCAACTATTTGAGAGATGCCTCAAATGAATGATTGATCTATAAGGACATTAGACTATTGCAACCTAACACTTGTTATTCCTTGTAGCTGGCTTGAAAGACAAACCTAGCAGATATGTTTTTATCCTTTGTCCTGTAACTTCCTCTTACAGACTAACAACAGAAAGAGATGAAAGCAGATAGACTCACAGTGTCATTAGTAAGAATATAGGTTTTTACAAAGAATATGAATTTTCAAAATTGATCAGTTTATCAAAGGATTCTTAAAACATGTATATACATTCCTAGGATTCACAATAAACTCATTGTTTGGGATTTTAATTTTAAAAAGTAGAAGCCTGTATTCAACTTAGAATGTAGCTCACCGTTGTAGAAGGAGAGCTCAAGAGACCCCAGGGGAGGTGTCTGGTTCTGAGGTAATGATATTGAGCCATGGTGGCAATGTGGTTTCTGCCGGATCTTGGTGGGGTCTCCAGAATTGTTGAAGACCACCACACCACCAGAAAATCATCAGGAAATATGTTGATCAAGCAAAATTAAATTTATTATACTTATTGCAGCAAGGGAGAACATGGACTTGGCATAGCCTTATTTATGTGAAGGTATGAAAGGTTATTTACGGAGTTTCAGGACCTGGATTTGGTGACTTAAGTTGGATTTTACATGATAAAGGACCCACTGGAATTAAGTAGAGTTTATAATATAATAGCTTTTGTTTGGTGGACACAGCAAGGCAGTGGTCTTAAAATGAGTCTTGATGATACAGCTGTTAGTTTTCATGTAGGCTGATTTGGTTGGGTTACAGACCTATTTTCTGAGAGAAAATATTTACTAGAGTCAGCTACTAGGTTATCTTTGTTTGGTCTGAGTTGTTTAACTAGGAACTTGAAAAGATGCCCAGCTTCATTTTTTACAGAGACAGGTAATTATATTGGCATCATTTCTCACCATCTATATCCTATTTTAGAGAAGGAATGTGGAAGAAATAATATCAGGAAAAAAACCCAAACAAATCAAGTATATTTGGAACATTTAAAACTTGATTATATTTGGTTTTCAAACCTTCTGTTTAACAAATATATTTTAATTAAGTTTGCTAAAGCAAGGCTTGAACTTCTAACCTTTTCTGCTGAAGTTACATATTTCTTTAGAAGTTACTCAGATAAAAATCTAAGGTCATATCTCTCCTCAGATTCCTTTGAAAAGTGCTTCTTTATTTTTAAATTGTTCTAAATATTTGTCTATTTTTCAGTCCTAATAATTTGACTTAAATGTGTGACATTTTTGTTCTTCTGTTTATTTTTTTCTCCCTTATTACTCTTGTTCATGGTATTCAAATGTACAGAGAGCCAATTTGGGTCAAATAATTAATAGAATTTGCATTGTAATGACAAAAAATATTGTTCAATTCAGAACCAAAGGATGTGCTCTGATGTAATTTTTTGCCACATTTGCCACTATTGCTCCATCTCCAGGGTTACCTGTTACCTATACTTTTCTTTTCTTCCTTTGTTACATACACTTCAGCTGTGCCAGTGTCTCAAGCTTCTCTGTTGATCTGTTGAATCCATGCCTACAAAAAACACCCATGCATTTACACCCTCTCCTCCTACCCCCTTTTTCCTGTGCACGCTATTTGGGTCTAATGATTTCTCAGGCCTTCTGAAGAGTTCTCATCCTCTAACTTCCCTTCCTTACTTTCCTGAGTCCAACTTTTGTTTGTTTTAGTTATCTTTGGCTAATCCCTCATTTTACTGAAGTGATTCTCAGATTACTTCCTAACATATAATATGTAGGAAGTAAATTTTCTGCATGTTTTCATATCTAGAGTTGCTTTCATTCTACTTTTCACTTCAGAGTTTTGTGTAAAATTTGTAATTGAAATTCTTTTCCCTCAGAATGTTTTCTTCTAGCAGTTTGATGAAAATCTGATTCACATTGCTTTGTGTGAATTCTTTTTTCTTCTCTCTAGAAATTTTAGAATCCTTGCCTTATTCATAGTGTTCTGAAATTTTCCTACAGTGTATTTAAAGGTAATTTTCCTTCAGTGTGAAGGGTCATCTTAAAAAAGGCGGTCTCTCTTCAAATCTAGGAAATGGGTGTTAATGTTTTCTATAATTAACCTTCTGCATTTGAAACTGTTGGACATTCTGAATTGATTTTCTAGGTATTTTGTATTTTCTACTTGTCCATTATTCTACATTTTGGGACATTTTCTCCATTTTGGTTCTTACTCTTTCTGTGGCACATTTATTTTTGCAGTTATAGTTTTAATTTCCAAGCGATCCTTCTCACTCTCTGATAACTCATATTTCATAGTATCTCTTGTTCTTACTGTCACTAAATAGCTTCTGTAATTTTCCTGAGACTGTTCAACAAAGTTTAGTTTTAAATGTTTTCATTTTTTCCGCTAGATTATCTTTATTTTTCCTAACATCAGATGGTGTATTATATTATCTTAGATTTTTCTCTTTCCTGCTGCAATTTCCCTCAAATGTTGGGTGACCCTTAGTTTTCCTTTCATATTTAAGAATAAGACAGTAGAAATACTTGGAATCTCTGTACTCTTGGGTTAGGCATATCCAGCGATAAACTCTGCTCTAAGGAATAGTAAAGGATCAGTTAGTATCCTGTTCTCTACTGTGAAATGTTTAAATATTTAGAGCTTTAATTTAGGAAATCAGAACCCCTGTTAGATTCCATCATACATCTTTCTCTCCATACTCTACTCCAGGTTGCATATTCAATCTCTTTTTTAATTAAAAAAAAATATTTACCTGTGATGGGCTTATTCCTGTGTGGTGATCATTTTTCAGAAAGGATGGGGAAGGTGTGTGGGAAAGTTTGACTTCTTCCATATAACCTTTTTTTTTTTTTAACACCTTTATTGGAGTATAATTGCTTTACAGTGGTGTGTTAATTTCTGCTGTATAACAAAGTGAATCAGCTATACATGTACATATATCCCCATATCTCCTCATTCTTGTGTCTCCTTCCCACCCTCTCTATCCCACCCCTCCAGGTGGACACAAAGCACCGAGCTGATCTCCCTGTACTATGTGGCTGCTTCCCACTAGCTATCTGTTTTGCATTTGGTAGTGTATATATGTCCATGCCACTCTCTCACTTCATCCCAGCTTATCCTTCCCCCCACCGCCGTGTCCTCAAGTCCATTCTCTACATCCGCGTCTTTATTCCTGTTCTGCACCTAGGTTATTCAGAACCTTTTTGTTTTTTTCTAAAAGACAACCTCTCCAATAAGTGGTGCTAGGAAAACTGGACAGCTACATGTAAAAGAATGAAATTGGAATACTTCCTAACACCATACACAAAAATAAACTCAAAATGAATTAAAGACCCAAATATAAGGCCAGACACTATAAAATTCTTAGAGGAAATCATAGGCAGAACACTCTATGACATAAACACAACAAGATCCTTTTTGACCCACCTCCTAGAGAAATGGAAATAAAAACAAAAATAAACAAATGGGACCTAATGAAACTTAAAAGCTTTTGCAGAGCAAAGGAAACCATAAACAAGACCAAAAGACAACCCTCAGAATGGGAGAAACTATTTGCAAATGAAGCAACTGACAAAATATTAATCTCCAAAATATACAAGCAGCTCATGCAGCTCAATATCAAAAAAAGCAAACAATCTAATCCAAAAATGAGCAGAAGACATAAACAGACATTACTCCAAAGAAGATATACAGATTGCCAACAAACACATGAAAGGATGTTCAACATCACTAATTATTAGAGAAATTCAAATCAAAACTACAATGAGGTATCACCTCACACCAGTCGGAATGGCCTTCATCAAAAAATCTACACACAATAAATGCTGGAGAGGGTGTGGAGAAAAGGGAACCCTCTTTCACTGTTTGTGGGAATGTAAATTGATACAGCCACTATGGAGAACAGTATGAAGGTTCCCTAAAAAACTAAAAATAGAACTACCGTACGACCCAGCCAACCCACTACTGGGCATATACCCAGAAAAAAACATAATTCAAAGAGTCATGTACCACTGTTCATTGCCGCTCTAGTTACAATAGCAAGGACATGGAAGCAACCTAAGTGTCCATCGACAGATAAATGGATAAAACGATGTGGCACATATATAGTAGAATATTACTCAGCCATAAAAGGAAACGAAATCGAGTTATTTGTAGTGAGGTGGATGGACCTAGAGACTGTCATACAGAGTGAAGTAAGTCAGAAAGAGAAAAACAAATACCGTATCCATATAACCTTTTAATCGTCATCTACCCCTCTTGATCCTGCCCTCCTTTGAAAGTACATTCATTGAATCCATGTCTCTGATAGTATAAAGTAAATCAAGTGACTGAGCCCATTGATCTGACCCATATTTGTGAGGCATACCAACCAACACTATTCCCTCAGTTATCCATCTTTGAGAAATTTGTTTAAATGACTTGCCTGCTGAAATCATGGCAAGAATTTCCTTCCCATTTTACTTGTGCCTTGGTATTATCTGTCTTTTCAAATTTGTTTAACATCATTCTCTTGGGTTTTTAATAAGACAAGAAATAAACTCAGAAGCTCAGCTTGACAATCCTTAATCTCATGTTTTAACAGTAGTGTGTGTATCCCTCTATTTGATCACATTCAAAACCACTTTTCATCTATTACACAGCAGTAATTAGAATGTATAAATTGTACTGCTGTTTTTGAGAAGGAGATGAGATGGATGTCCATAACTGCTCTGGGCAGTCGTTTGGTATGATGTTTCTGGAAAGCAATTTGGCTGTGTGGATCAAGATAATTGAGAATTTAATGTCTGTAACAATCTATTGTATGGAAATATCTAGAGACCCATTTAAAGAGCTCTTAAACTGCTATGAACAGCCTTATTCAAATAATGAGAAGTTTGAAATAACTAAAATGCTGACAGATTAAGAAATTATTAAATAATTTATTATATCTTTCATGCAAAGAATATTTAGGCAAAGAAAAATCAAGATATACTTAAATGATGACAATATAATATTAAATAAGAAAGCAGGCTAGCATGCTATGTATTTAATATAATGCAGATTTTAACTTACATCATACAGAATTACCATTTTTAACAGTAGAAACAGTCTGCAACTTTAAATTAAAATGTATAGATATTGTAAGTAGTTATAATAAATATAATTATATATGTTGTGTAATTACCTAAGTTAAAATTAATTATACAAAGTAGAAATAAAAATGGATACAGTGAAGGAATACTAACAGAGATTATCTTGAGGTGATAGGATTACAGTTAACGTTTATTTTGCAGATTATTTTTGTATTTCTGCCAATCCCTATCCCCCAGTTCATCACACCACCACAACCACCCCTGCCACTTTCGCCCCTTGGTTACCATACACTTGTTCTCTACATCTGTGTCTCAATTTCTGCCCTGCAAACAGGTTCATCTGTACCATTTTCCTGTGTTCCACATATATGTGTTAATATGCAATATTTGTTTTTCTTTTTCTGACTTACTTCACTCTGTATGACAGTCTCTAAATCCATCCATGTCTCTACAAATGACCCAATTTCATTCCTTTTTATGGCTGAGTAATATTCCATTATATATATGTACCACATCTTCTTTATCCATTCATCTGTCGATGGGCATTTGGGTTGTTTCCATGTCCTGGCTATTGTAAATAGTGCTGTAATGAACATTGAGGTGCATGTGTCTTTTTTTTTTTTTAATCAGTTATACATATACATATGTTCCCATATCCCCTCCCTTTTGCGTCTCCCTCCCGCCCTCCCTATCCCACCCCTCCAGGCAGTCACAAAGCACCGAGCTGATCTCCCTGTGCTATGCAGCTGCTTCTCACTAGCTATCTACCTTACATTTGGTAGTGTATATATGTCCATGCCGCTCTTTCACTTTGTCACAGCTTACCCTTCCCCCTCCCCATATCCTCAAGTCCATTCTCTAGTAGATCTGTGTCTTTATTCCTATCATACCCCTATGTTCTTCATGACATTTTTTTTTCTTAAATTCCATATACATGTGTCAGCATACAGTATTTGTCTTTCTCTTTCTGACTTACTTCACTCTGTATGACAGACTCTAGGTCCATCCACCTCATTACAACTAGCTCAATTTCATTTCTTTTTATGGCTGAGTAATATTCCATTGTATATATGTGCCACATCTTCTTTATCCATTCATCCAATGATGGACACTTAGGTTGTTTCCATCTCTGAGCTATTGTAAATAGGGCTGCTATGAACATTTTGGTACATGACGCTTTTTGAATTATGGTTTTCTCAGGGTATATGCCCAGTAGTGGGATTGCTGGGTCATATGGTAGTTCTATTTGTAGTTTTTTAAGGAACCTCCATACCGTTCTCCATAGTGGCTGTACCAATTCACATTCCCACCAGCAGTGCAAGAGTGTTCCCTTTTTTCCACACCCTCTCCAGCATTTATTGTTTCTAGATTTTTTGATGATGGCCATTCTGACTGGTGTGAGATGATATCTCATTGTAGTTTTGATTTGCATTTCTCTAATGAGTAAAGATGTTGAGCATCCTTTCATGTATTTGTTGGCAGTCTGTATATCTTCTGTGGAGAAATGTCTATTTAGGTCTTCTGCCCATTTTTGGATTGGGTTGTTTGTTTTTTTGCTATTGAGCTGCATGAGCTGCTTATAAATTTTGGAGATTAATCCTTTGTCAGTTGCTTCATTTGCAAATATTTTCTCCCATTCTGAGGGTTGTCTTTTGGTCTTGTTTATGGTTTCCTTTGCTCTGCAAAAGATTTTAAGTTTCATTAGGTCCCATGTGTTTATTTTTGTCTTTATTTCCATTTCTCTAGGAGGTGGGTCCAAAAGGATCTTGCTGTGATTTATGTCATAGAGTGTTCTGCCTATGTTTTCCTCTAAGAGTTTGATAGTGTCTGGCCTTACATTTAGGTCTTTAATCCATTTTGAGCTTATTTTTGTGTATGGTGTTAGAGAGTGATCTAATCTCATACTTTTACATGTCCCTGTCCAGTTTTCCCAGCACCACTTATTGAAGAGACTGTCCTTTCTCCACTGTATATTCCTGCCTCCTTTATCAAAGATAAGGTGACCATATGTGCGTGGGTTCATCTCTGGGCTTTCTATCCTGTTCCATTGATCTATCTTTCTGTTTTTGTGCCAGTACCACACTGTCTTGATTACTGTAGCTTTGTAGTATAGTCTGAAGTCAGGGAGCCTGATTCCTCAAGCTCCATTTTTCGTTCTCAAGATAGCTTTGGCTATTCGGGGTCTTTTGTGTTTCCATACAAATTGTGAAATTTTTTGTTCTAGTTCTGTGAAAAATGCCAGTGGTAGTTTGATAAGAATTGCATTGAATCTGTAGATTGCTTTGGGTAGTAGAGTCATTTTCACAATGTTGATTCTTCCAATCCAAGAACATGGTACATCTCTCCATCTATTTGTATCATCTTTAATTTCTTTCATCAGTGTCTTATAATTTTCTGCATACAGGTCTTTGGTCTCCTTAGGTAGGTTTATTCCTAGATATTTTATTCTTTTTGTTGCAATGGTAAATGGGAGTGTTTCCTTGATTTCACTTTCAGATTTTTCATCATTAGTATATAGGAATGCCAGAGATTTCTGAGCATTAATTTTGTATCCTGCTACTTTACCAAATTCATTGATTAGCTCTAGTAGTTTTCTGGTAGCATCTTTAGGATTCTCTATGTATAGTATCATGTCATCTGCAAACAGTGACAGCTTTACTTCTTCTTTTCCGATTTGGATTCCTTTTATTTCCTTTTCTTCTCTGATTGCTGTGGCTAAAACTTCCAATACCACGTTCAATAAGAGTGGTGAGAGTGGGCAACCTTGTCTTGTTCCTGATCTTAGTGGAAATGGTTTCAGTTTTTCACCATTGAGGATGATGCTGGCTGTGGGTTTGTCATATATGGCCTTTATTATGTTGAGGAAAGTTCCCTCTATGCCTACTTTCTGCAGGGTTTTTATCATAAATGGGTGTTGAATTTTGTCGAAAGCTTTCTCTGCATCTATTGAGATTATCATATGGTTTTTATCCTTCAGTTTGTTGATATGGTGTATCACGTGGATTGATTTGCGTATATTGAAGAATCCTTGCATTCCTGGAATAAACCCCACTTGATCATGGTGTATGATCCTTTTAATGTGCTGTTGGATTCTGGTTGCTAGTATTTTGTTGAGGATTTTTGCATCTATGTTCATCAGTGATATTGGCCTGTAGTTTTCTTTCTTTGTCACATCCTTGTCTGGTTTTGGTATCAAGGTGATGGTGGCCTCGTAGAATGAGTTTGGGAGTGCTCCTCCCTCTGCTATATTTTGGAAGAGTTTGAGAAGGATGGATGTTAGCTCTTCTCTAAATGTTTGATAGAATTCGCCTGTGAAGCCATCTGGTCCTGGGCTTTTGTTTGTTGGAAGATTTTTAATCACACTTTCAATTTCAGTGCTTGTGATTGGTCTGTTCATATTTTCTATTTCTTCCTGATTCAGTCTTGGCAGGTTGTGCATTTCTAAGAATTTGTCCATTTCTTCCACGTTGTCCATTTTATTGGCATAGAGTTGCTTGTAATAATCTCTCATGATCTTTTGTATTTTTGCAGTGTCAGTTGTTACTTCTCTTTTTTCATTTCTAATTCTATTGATTTGAGTGTTCTCCCTTTTTTTCTTGATGAGTCTGGCTAATGGTTTGTCAATTTTGTTTATCTTCTCAAAGAACCAGCTTTTAGTTTGGTTGATCTTTGCTATCGTTTCCTTCATTTCTTTTTCATTTATTTGTGATCTGATTTTTATGATTTCTTTCCTTCTGCTAACTTTGGGATGTTTTTGTTCTTCTTTCTCTAATTGCTTTAGGTGCAAGGTTAGGTTGTTTATTCGAGATATTTCCTGTTTCTTAAGGTGGGATTGTATTGCCATAAACTTCCCTCTTAGAACTGCTTTTGCTGCATCCCATAGGTTTTGGGTTGTCGTGTCTCCATTGTCATTTGTTTCTAGGTATTTTTTAATTTCCTCTTTGATTTCTTCAGTGATCACTTCGTTATTAAGTAGTGTATTGTTTAGCCTCCATGTGTTTGTATGTTTTACAGCTCTTTTCCTGTAATTGATATCTAGTCTCATAGCATTGTGGTCAGAAAAGATACTTGATACAATTTCAATTTTCTTAAATTTACCAGGGATTGATTTGTGACCCAAGATATGATCTATCCTGGAGAATGTTCCATGAGCACTTGAGAAAAATGTGTATTCTGTTGTTTTTGGATGGAATGTCCTGTAAATATCAATTAAGTCCATATTGTTTAATGTATCATTTAAAGCTTGTGTTTCCTTATTTATTTTCATTTTGGATGATCTGTCCATTGGTGAAAGTGGGGTGTTAAAGTCCCCTACTATGATTGTGTTACTGTCAATTTCCCCTTTTATGGCTCTTAGTATTTGCCTTATGTATTGAGGTGCTCCTATGTTGGGTGCATAAATATTTACAATTGTTATATCTTCTTCTTGGATCGATCCCTTGATCATTATGTAGTGTCCTTCTTTGTCTCTTCTAGTAGTCTTTATTTTAAAGTCTATTTTGTCTGATATGAGAATTGCTACCCCAGCTTTCTTTTGGTTTCCATTTGCATGGAATATTTTTTTCCATCCCCTTACTTTCATTCTGTATGTGTCTCTAGGTCTGAAGTGGGTCTCTTGTAGACAGCATATATATGGGTCTTGTTTTTGTATCCATTCAGCCAATCTGTGTCTTTTGGTGGGAGCATTTAGTCCATTTACATTCAAGGTAATTATCAAAATGTATGTTCCTATTCCCATTTCCTGAATTGTTTTGGGTTCGTTATTGTAGGTCTTTTCCTTCTGTTGTGTTTCTTGCCTAGAGAAGTTCCTTTAGCATTTGTTGTAAAGCTGGTTTGGTGGTGCTGAACTCTCTCAGCTTTTGCTTGTCTGTAAAGGTTTTAATTTCTCCATCAAATCTGAATGAGATCCTTGCTGGGTAGAGTAATCTTGGTTGCAGGTTTTTCTCCTTCATCACTTTAATTATGTCCTGCCACTCCCTTCTGGCTTGTAGAGTTTCTGCTGAGAGATCAGCTGTTAACCTTATGGGGATTCCCTTGTGTGTTATTTGTTTTTTTTGCCTTGCTGCTTTTAATATGATTTCTTTGTATTTAATTTTTGACAGTTTGATTAGTATGTGTCTTGGTGTATTTCTCCTTGGATTTATTCTGTATGGGACTCTCTGTGCCTCCTGGACTTGATTAACTATTTCCTTTCCCATATTGGGGAAGTTTTCAACTATAATCTCTTCAAATATTTTCTCAGTCCCTTTCTTTTTCTCTTCTTCTTCTGGAACCCCTATAATTCGAATGTTGGTGCGTTTAATGTTGTCCCAGAGGTCTCTGAGACTGTCCTCTGTTCTTTTCATTCGTTTTTCTTTATTTTGCTCTGCAGCAGTTATTTCCACTATTTTATCTTCCACCTCACTTATCCGTTCTTCTGCCTCAGTTATTCTGCTATTGATCCCATCTAGAGTATTTTTTATTCCATTTATTGTGTTTTTAATCGATGCTTGATTCATCTTTAGTTCTTCTAGGTCCTTGTTAACTGTTTCTTGCATTTTGTCTATTCTATTTCCAAGATTTTGGATCTGGGAAATAGAATCTTGGATCATCTTTACCATCATTATTCTCAATTCTTTTTCAGGTAGACTGCCTATTACCTCTTCATTTGTTAGGTCTGGTGGGTTTTTATCTTGCTCCTTCTCCTGCTGTGTGTTTTTCTGTCTTCTCATTTTGCTTATGTTACTGTGTTTGGGATCTCCTTTTTGCAGGCTGCAGGTTCGTAGTTCCCGTTGTTTTTGGTGTCTGTCCCCAGTGGCTAAGGTTGGTTTAGTGGGTTGTGTAGGCTTCCTGGTGGAGGGGACTAGTGCCTGTGTTCTGGTAGATGAGGCTGGATCTTGTCTTTCTGGTGGGCAGGTCCACGTCTGCTGATGTGTTTTGGGGTGTCTGTGGACTTTTTATGATCTTAGGCAGCCTCTCTAATAGGTGGCATTGTGTTCCTGTCTTGCTAGTTGTTTGGCATAGGGTGTCCAGCACTGTAGCTTGCTGGTCGTTGAGTGAAGCTGGGTGCTGGTGTTGAGATGGAGATCTCTGGAAGATTTTCGCCATTTGATATTATGTGGAGCTGGGAGGTCTCTTGTGGACCAGTATCCTGAAGTTGGCTCTCCCACCTCAGAGGCACAGCAATGACTCCTGGCTCCTCAATTTGGGATGATTTGTTGTCTATTCATGTATTCCACAGATGCAGGGTATATCTAGTTGATTGTGGAGCTTTAATCCGCTGCTTCTGAGGCTGCTGGGAGAGATTTCCCTTTCTCTTCTTTGTTCTCACATCTCCACGGTCTCAGCTTTGGATTTGGCCCCACCTCTGCGTGTAGGTCGCCGGAGGGCGTCTGCTCTTCGCTCAGACAGGACAGGGTTAAAGGAGCAGCCGCTTCAGGGACTCTGGTTCACTCAGGCCGGGGGGGAGGGAGGGGCACGGAGTGCGGGGCGAACCTGCAGCGGCAGAGGCCGGCGTGACGTTGCACCAGCCCAAGGCGTGGCGTGCGTTCTCCCAGGGAAGCCGTCTCTGGATCCCGGGACCCTGGCAGTGACGGGCTTCACAGGCTCCCGGAAGGGTGGCGTGGACAGTGACCTGCGCTCGCACACAGTCTTTTTGGCGGCGACGGCAGCAGCAGCCCCAGCATCCCGCGCCCATCTGTGGAGCTCCTTTAAGCAGCGCTCTTAATCCCCTCTCCTCGCGCACCAGGAAACCAAGAGGGAAGAAAAAGTCTCTTGCCTCTTCGGCAGCTCCAGAGTTTTCCCGGACTCCCTCCCAGCTAGCTGTGGCGCATTAGCCTCCTTCAGGCTGAGTTCTCGCCGCCAGCCCCAGTCCTCTCCCTGCGCTCTGACCGAAGCCCGAGCCTCAGCTTCCAGCGCCGCCCGCCCCGGCAGGCGAGCAGACAAGCCTCTCGGGCTGGTGAGTGCCGCTCGGCACCGATCCTCTGTGCGGGAATCTCTCCGCTTTGCCCTACCCAGGTATGTGGGGAGTTTCTTGCCTTTTGGGAGGTCTGGGGTCTTCTGCCAGCGTTCAGTAGGTGTTCTGCATGTGTCTTTTTGAATTATGGTTTTCTCTGGGTATATGCCCAGTAGTGGCATTTCTGGCTCATATGGTAATTCTATTTTTTGTTTTTTAAGGAACCTCCATACTGTTCTCCATAGTGACTGTATCAATTTACATTTCTACCAACAGTGCAAGAGGGTTCCCTTTTCTCCACACCGTCTCCAGCATTTGTTGTTTGTAGGCCATTCTGACTTCTGTGAGTTGATACCTCATTGTTGTTTTGATTTGCATTTCTCTAATAATTAGTGATGTTGAGCAGCTTTTGATGTGTTTCTTGGCCACCTGTATGTCTTCTTTGGAGAAATGTCTGCTTAGGTCTTCTGCCCATTTTTGGATTGGGTTGTTTTTTTTTAATATTGAGCTGTGTGAGCTATTTATATATTTTGGAGATTAATCCTTTGTTCGTTGATTCATTTGCAAATATTTTCGCTCATTCTGAGCATTGTCTTTTCGTCTTGTTTGTAGTTTCCTTTGCTTTGCAAAAGCTTTTAAGTTTCATTAGGTCCCATTTGTTTATTTTTGTTTTTATTTCCATTTCTCTAGGAGGTGGGTCAAAAAAGGTCTTGCTATGATTTGTGTCAAAGAGTGTTCTTCCTATGTTTTCCTCTAAGAGTTTTATAGGGTCTGGTCTTACATTTAGGTCTCTAATCCATTTTGAGTTTATTTTTGTGTTTGATGTTAGGGAGTATTCTAATTTCGTTCTTTTACATGTAGCTGTCCAGTTTTCCCAGCACCACTTATTGAAGAGACTGTCTTTTCTTCATTGTATATCTTTGCCTCCTTTGTCATAGGTTAGTTCACCATAGGTATGTAGGTGGATCTCTGGGCTTTCTCTCCTGTTGCATTGGTCTATACTTCTGTTTTTGTACCAGTACCATATTGTCTTGATTACTGTAGCTTTGCACTATAGTCTGAAGTCAGGGAGTATGATTCCTCCAGCTCCGTGTTTTTCCCTCAAGACTGCTTTGGCTATTTGGGGTCTTTTTTGTCTCCATACAAATTTTAAGACTTTTTGTTCTAGTTCTGTAAAAAATGCCTTTGGTAATTTGATAGGCCTTGCATTAAATCTGTAGATTGCTCTGGGCAGTATAGTCATTTTCACAGTGTTGATTCTTCCAATCCAAGAACATGGTATATGTCTCCATCTGTTTGTAAAATCTTTAATTTCTTTCATCAGTGTCTTATAGTTTCCTGCATACAGGTCTTTTTTCTCCCTAGGTAGATTTATTCCTAGGTATTTTATTCTTTTTGTTTCACTGGTAAATGGGAGTGTTTCCTTAATTTCTATTTCTGATTTTTCATCATTAGTGTATAGAAATGCAAGAGATTACTGTGCATTAATTTTGTATCCTGCAACTTTACCAAATTCATTGATTAGCTCTAGTAGTTTTCTGGTAGCTTCTTTGGGATTCTCTATGTGTAGTATCATGTCATCTGCAAACAGTGACAGTTTTACTTCTTTTCCAATTTGTATTCCTTTTATTTCTTTTTCTTCTCTGATTGCCATGGCTAGGACTACCAAACCTATGTTGAGTAAAAGTGGTGAGAGTGGACATCGTTGTCTTGTTCCTGATCTCAGAGGAAATGCTTTCAGTTTTTCACCATTGAGAATGATGTTTGTTGTGGGTTTGTCAAATATGGCCTTTATTATGTTGAGGTAGGTTCCCTCTATGCCGACTTTCTGAAAAGTTTTTGTCATAAATGGGTATTGAATTTTGTCAAAAGATTTTTCTGCATCTATTGAGATGATCATCTGGTTTTTAGACTTCAATTTGTGAATATGGTGTATCACATTGATTGATTTGCTTATATTGAAGAATCCTTGCATCTCTGGGATAAATCCCACTTGATCATGGTGTATTATCCTTTTAATGTGTTGTTGGATTCTGTTTGCTAGTATTTTGTTAAGGATTTTTGCATCTATATTCATCAAAGATATTGGTCTGTAATTTTCTTTTTTTGTTGTATCTTTGTTTGGTTTTGGTATCAGGGTGATGGTGACCAGATAGAATGAGTTTGGAAGTGTTCCTTCCCCTGAAACTTTTTTGAAGAGTTTGAGAAGGATGAGTGTTAGCTCTTTTCTAAATGTTTGATAGAATTCACCTGTGAAGCCATCTGGTCCTGGACTTTTGTTTGCTCGAAGATTTTTAATCACAGTTTCAATTTCATTACTTGTGATTGGTCTGTTCATATTTTCTGTTTCTTCCTGGTTTAGTCTTGGAAGGTTATATCTTTTTACGAATTTGTCCATTTATTCCAGGTTGTCCATTTTATTGGCATAGAATTGCTTGTTGTTTTCTCTTAGTATGCTTTGTACTTCTTCAGTGTCTGTTGTAAGTTCTCCTTTTTCATTTCTAATTTTTTTGATTTGAGTCCTCTTCTTCTTTTTCTTGATGAGTCTGGCTAATTGTTTATGCATTTTGTTTATCTTCTCAAATAACCTGCTTTTAGTTTTATTGATCTTTGCTATTGTTTTCTTTGTTTCTATTTCATTTATTTCTGCTCTGATCTTTATGATTTCTTTCCTTCTGCTAACTTTGGGTTTTGTTTGTTCTTCTTTCTCTAGTTCCTTTAGGTGTGTAAGGTTAGATTGTTTGAGATTTTTCTTGTTTCTTGACGTAGGCTAGTATTGCTATATTCTTCCCTCTTTGAACTGCTTTTGCTGCATCCCATAGGTTTGGGTCATCGTGTTTTCATTGTTATTTGTCTCTAGGTATTTTTTTATTTCCTGTTTGATTCTTCAGTGATCTCTTGGCTATTTAGTAATGTATTGTTTAGCCTCCATGTGTTTGTATTTTTTACATTTACTTCCCTATATTTGATTTCTAATATCATAGTGTTGTGGTCAGAAAAGATGCTTGATATGATTTCAATTTTGTTAAATTTACTGAGGCTTGATTCGTGACCCAAGATGTGATCTATCCTGGAGTATGTTCCATGAGCACTTGAGAAGAAACTGTAATCTGCTGTTTTTGGATGGAATGTCCTATAAATATCAATTAAATATCTCTGGTCTATTGTGTCATTTAAAGCTTGTATTTCCTTATTAATTTTCTGTTTGGATGATCTGTCCATTGGTGTAAGTGAGGTGTTAAATTCCCCCACTATTATTGTGTTACTGTTGATTTCCTCTTTTATAGCTGTTAGCAGTTGCCTTATGTATTGAGGTGCTCCTATGTTGGGTGCATATATATTTATAATTTTTATATCTTCTTGGATTGATTCGTTGATCATTACGTAGTGTCCTTCCTTGTCTCTTGTAACATTCTTTATTTTCAAGCCTATTTTTCTGATGTGAGTATTGCTACTCCAGCTTTCTTTTAATTTCCATATGCATAGAATATCTTTTTCCATCCCCTCACTTCCAGGCTGTATGTGTCGCTAGGTCTGAAGTGGGTTTCTTGTAGACAGTATATATATCGTCTTGTTTTTGTATCCATTCAGCAAGCCTGTGTCTTTTTGGTTGGAGCATTTAATCCATTCAGGTTTAAGGTAATTATTGATATGTATGTTCCTATGACCATTTTCTTAATTGTTTTGGGTTTGTTTTTGTAGGTCCATTCCTTCTCTTGTGTTTCCCACTTAGAGAAGTTCTTTTAGCATTTGTTGTAGAGCTGGTTTGGTGGTGCTGAATACTCTTAGGTTTTGCTTGTGTATAAAGCTTTTGATTTCTCCGTCAAATCTGAATGAGATCCTTGCTGCATAGAGTAATCTTGGTTGTAGGTCTTTCTCCTTCATCACTTTAAATATGTCCTGCCACTCCCTTCTGGCTTGCAGAGTTCTGCTGAAAGATCAGCTGTTAACCTTAATCAGAATAAAAACTACCATTTCATCCATGTTTTGGGGTTTGCATTGTGAACAAAATTTTAAAATCAAAATGTTTTGATTAGTAAATATTTTTTGAAATGAATGTCACAGAATTAGGATAAAGTTACTAGATCTCTTTATTATAGTGTTCCTTTAATTTGCATGGACTTCATCATTCAACTTTCAAGATATTTACTATTATACCCATGTACCTATAACAAGTGTATTGCTCTAAGACAGGATTTAATGTTTCTGATTCACAAATAGCTGAGCCCCTATCCTATTTTTTTTTTTTTTGGTCCCTATCCTATTGATACAAGTTGCTTTTACTGTTATTTTGCTTATTTTCTGCTACTGTAGACAGTTTTCATCTTCTGCATAGAAAGCACTTTTTCCCTTAAAATTCAATGCCATTCAGAAAGATATTGGCTTAGAAGGGACTTTGGTAAAACAAGATAAGTACCTTTTAAATTAACACATTAACAGAGAAGTCTGAGCTAAGTCATCTTCTGATATGCTTGTTGAGGAAAAAGTTCAACTGAGTGAATATATCTATTCATTTATTGTATAAGTAGCTGCACTCATCTTCTCCTGGTCTAAATTTTGATGGTCCTATTTTTTGTTTGGTTAGGAAATGTATATAAATACACTATATTTTCTTTCTTAAAATGTATATTTAAAGCAAGAAAGAAAAATAATTCTTAGAAAAATTATTTTTGTAATGAGTTCCTATTAAATTTTCAGGGCCCACCAAGTGTTATGGCAGTGTTATACCACACTGGTTTGTGGACTGTAAAGCATACTTTATATACGTCAGTTGCAGAAAATAATCTTAGGCAGTAATATAATAACATAGACTATGCAGTTTTTCTAGAAAATTAATCATTTCTTAGTAATTAGGACATTTTTATGGCCTTTGAAATGAACTGCTATTCAGTTCAACTGGAGAAGTTTGTGCATATGCATATATCTTAGTTCTGAATTTGTGTTACATCAGGTTTTTCTCTGTAGAACCTGAATACTGTGGTAAGTCTTCCAAATTACCATCAAGCTTTGCAAAAAGCCCCTTTTAAAAAGTCACACTTCTCTGAGATTCAAGCTGATAGGATTCAGATTAATTTTAAAGAGAGGCAGCAATATTTGGATATAGTAAGAGGATTACTTCATATGCAATATACATGATCATAGCCAAAAAACTGCTGAAGGCAGGCCTTTTTTTTTTTTTAATTCGTTTTGTTTTCTTTTGAAAATCTCATTTTCCAGTCATATATGTTTGTAAACCTAGAGCAACAAATTCAGCCATGGAGAAAAGGGGTAGAGAGGTTCTTAGATGTCATATGCAAGTTCACCACCTTCCCTGTTTAGAGCTGTTACCAGTAAGATATTCGGGGTACGATATCATTATTTGTTAAGTGTATCTGGTGGAACCACTTACTTAGAGACTATGCTTTATTTATAGTATTAAATCTCCTCTTTGATAATCCTAGCTAGTATCTAGTTACTATCAAAGAAGATATGTGATATAGTTAGTATGGGAAGGAGAATAAAAAGCAAAAACAAAAAAAAGAGAGAGAATACAAAGTAGCATCATTATAGTTATCTTTAAACTAAATATTATTGTAATATGTTTTTAAGACATGATCAAAATAAACAATGTAGTTGCTAATGTTTGTCAAACACAAACTGACAAAGGGGTTGTTTAAAATAACAGATAATGAGAATTTCTCTCCTGGAAAAAAATATATAGTAACCAGATATGTTAATCATGTTCATTCCTGGATTCAAATTAAAAATAGGTTTCCCCTGGGGAAAAAAATGTGAATGGCTGTGTAACATTACTACATAAAGCATCCCTTCTCTGCCAGCTGCAGGAGGTGTTTCTTTTTCTTTCTTTCTTCTTCTTCTGTTATTTTAAAATTTTTCTAGTCGAGCTATATTTACATCTGAAGTTGTTTTATTTTTTATTTTTTACCACTTTAATTGAAATCCATGGGATCAGACAAGTTTCAGAATTTAGATTACATTCATTTTTATTTTTTAGAAAAGAATTTGGAACATATTCCAAATACTGACCTCATTATCAACTACATTAATATTTCTGTAGCAAAATGTACAAATAATTACACTCAGTAAATAAACACCAAGATGAGCTTTACATAAGTTCCAGTGAGGTGTTACAGTCAGATCAATTGTGGACTAACATTGAATCTTCAGACATTTTTGGTTTTAAGAATTCTGGATAGGGATTATGTGCCTGTGGTTTTCTCTCTGAGAAATTTATATTTAAATGGAGTCTCTAAATTAAAAAGCAAACAACAGTAAATGTGTCAGAAGATTAGAATTTTCAAAGTAATATAATGGTCAACCCTTTTGTAAAGAAAAATCACCAGGTTAAAATAAATATTTCTTGTCTAATTTTCCATTGTTATTAAAACATTGTTATTCCCAAGGTATAGTTAGAACCAGGATTCCAAATTCAAATGCTTACTTTCTAGGGCAAGTCAGGTACCATAAATTGGTGAGGTGGTCAGATGGTCAGTTATGATGTGATAGGGAGTTGTAGAGAATATGAACTGAATATGGGATAGCTGGCCTGTAGGCAGCCATAGTCTGTCCATCTATCTGTCTGTCTGCCTCTCTCTGTCTCTGTCTCTGTCTCTGTCTCTCTCTCTCTCTCTCACACACACACACACACACACACACACACAGAGCCGATGTGATTTTTGAGTCAGAAAAAAATAAATATATTATAATGGAAGATTGAAAATAATTAATTATGGAAGGATTTATGATGACCCAATTAGTCTTTCAAATTTAGCTTGTTTGTTGTTGCCACTCTTTTCTACTTCACTGAAACAGTACCTAACTTATTTAATTATACATTCATTTTATTCAGTCAGTCTTTTGACAAATACTTATTAAATATCTACTCTATTATAAAATAAGTATAAAACTCTGGGGAAATAGAAATGAATAAGGCAGTTCATGCCTTAAATATGAGCTAAACTGTTTACACTTATCATACATGTGTAGGAGCATGGTGCTTCAGGATTCCAAAAGATATGCACCCTTCTCCGTCTGAGCATGTTAGGTAAGCATCCCCAGAAGTGACAAAACTTTGTGAAGCAACAGTAAAAGCTAGTCAAGCAATGAATGGTACAAGGGTTTCCAAGGAGAGGGAAGAGTAAAAGGACACTTGTAATTGAGTAACTAAGGAGAATCCATTATGGCAAGAGCCTAGGAGAAAAATGTATTTTCTGTTTTAAATAAGCAGGGCAAAAATAGAGCTACCTCCACTGTTGAGATTGTTTGAATTTTTGTTAATTCCACATTTTTCCCTTTTATCAGTTATAAATCAGTATAATTTGAATGTAAGACTGTTTAGGTGTTTGCTCTATACTTCTATTCAAAAAAAATTCTCCCCCTTACTTGTACTCTCAAAAGACCAAAAAGAAGAAACAAAAAAACCCAAAAACAAAAAACAATAGAAACAAAAATTCCGCTGATTATATTTGATAAATGTACATCATTTATCATTTTCACTATAAGAGAAAGAAAATTTATATATAAAGAAATAAATATAAAGAAAAAGAAAATGAAAGCAAGCAAGAAAGAGACTAGTTCTTTCCGAGACATAATTTCATAGGGTAATTATAACTTGTTTCAAAGAAAAAATGAAATTTGTATTACAATTGGAATTCAGTATTATTTTACCTTGCCAGTATATTCTAATTTTTAATATAAAGCTCATCACATAGCTTGAAACACCAAAAGTATACCATTAACTCCAAAGCAAGCATTCTATTGTTATTTTAAATTCCTGTACAACAGCTAAATGGAAGAAATTGAATTAAATGAAATTATATTTTGCCTTCTTTTATTAAAAATGCCTACAAATAGAACAAAAATATATGTGATCCAAATGCGTCCAGTGTTAATGGTATGAAAGCTGTAACCGAGCAACAGTCTCATGCAAAATCCACTGGGATAAACTTCACACTGACCTGGGTAAGACTGCTAATTTAATTTTATCGTTTCAAGTAAAAGTGACTTGAAACCGAGGGAGACTAATCTGAACAGTAAGGCTAATTGCAAAAGCCTCAGTACATTATGCAGGTAATAACAGTTCCCGTGTGGATAATAGAAGTTAGAAGAGTACTGAAAATTACACTTTCTTTTGCTATAGTGGAAATGAACCGATATTGCATCTTATCTCCTGATCCACATACTACACTGGAAATTGCTTTCCAGGTTTTACTAATTTTACTGACAGGATAATATGTGAAACTTTTGTTTTTTTCCTTATGCACTTATTCAGATCAAATTTAAAAATACAACCAGTAGCAACATTTGAAAATGACAAAAAAAAAAAAACAGAAAAGGGAAATTCTAGTCATGTACATCTATGATTTCACATGGTTTATCACCAGTATTCATTATGATGTCTCAAATAAATTGAGAATATTTCTATATCAAATGACTCTATACTAAGCAAAGATATTCTGTGCATGTGCCTGTGAAACAATGTATCTGAAATTAGTGTGAGCTGCTAAACCACACACAAAATTTATAGCATTAGGTAAAACACTGTAAATGCCATTGTGAATGAGCGTTGAGATGTTTAATATTTGTATATAAATTTAAATTATTTCAGTAAATTATACCCCAAGTACAAAAAGACTTTCATACCTCTAATATAGAGATTAAAAACCATCAGGTGCTGAGAGGGGTTGTACACTGTTGGAGCCTAAGGGCAGTCTGGCACAGACCTTCTGACACTGCAGTAAGAAGAGTATCATACTTAGAAGACTTGAGTTCCTGTTGAGTTCCCCACTCAGGCTAGGACCACTGGTGATTCACAAGGGCAGTATTTAACAATTGATCCATTAATTCTACATTTGCCCTTGATGATGTGTACAGTGCTCTTGATGATATACACTCTGGCCCTCACAGGCACATAGAGATGCAGATACTTACAAATACTCTTCTTAACAAACAGCAAATTGCTCATTTCCAAGTTAAAGTTATAATTCGAGTTATGTTTGTTTACTGTGTTTAAACATTTTGCTCTACAGTGTGGTACTATTTGGTATAGTTTTGTTTCTTGGTTTTTGGGGTTCTTCTTTTTTGGTTGTTGGTGTTGACTGAGCTTTTTGAAACTTGTTTACTTTAAGCAAGTGAATGCAGCATAAAGTATTTTAAATTAGGTAATAGAACAGAGCATTCTTGTCTGTTTTAAAATTCAGTTGCTCCCCAAAATGGTGTTTATTGCAATAATATGTAAAGCTTCTGAAGTCTGAGAAATTCTGGGCAATTCAAAAGGATGTACTAAATTGATCTGTTAAACTTCATTCTGGGAAACCATTTACTATACCCCATCTGATAATAAGCACTAAATATTCAAAAGGCACTTAACAAACAGAAGTAACAAAGGGTTTGGAAAGGATCTGAAGATAAAAAGCATTTTACCCGACAGATTTGGGCTTTATTCAAGGGATCCACTAAATTTACTTAACTTATGATACTTTATTTCAATAGTGGCATGATAAATTCAGAGTAACTGACATGAATGAACTAATATTATTCTAGATAGAATATTTAGTTCATTTTCTAAAAGATTTCTTCAGGCCACAAAATATTTGAAGCATTATAACACTGTGATCCCATTATGTTATATAAGTAAATGGGGTGGGATGTTTTACCATAAATGTGAAGTAAGTCAGAAAGAGAAAAACAAATACTGTATGCCAACGCATATATATATATGGAATCTAAAAAGAAAAATAGTTCTGATGAACCTAGTGGCAGGACAGGAATAAAGATGCAGACATAGAGAATGGAGTTGAGGACACAGTGTGGAGGGGTTGGAAGGGGAAGCTGGGACGAAGTGAGAGAGTAGCACTGACATATACACTGCCAAATGTAAAATAGATAGCTAGTGGGAAAGAGCTGCATAGCACAGGGAGATCAGCTAGGTGCTTTGTGACCACATAGAGGGGTGGGATAGGGAGGGTGGGAGGGAGGGGATATGGGGATATATGTATACATATAACTAGTTCACTTTGTTCTACAGTAGAAACTAGTACAACATTGTAAAGCAATTATATTCCAATAAAGATGTAAAATATATATATATATATATATATATTATTATGCATAATGGAAAATATCAGTGAAGCACAGTTTAGGCAGATATCTAACTTAAATTAAAACACTGTAATATATTAATCTTTTCCTACTTAACATGCGAAAGATGTTGTACCAAGTACTGGGAATGGTTTGGAAAACAGATACCATCCCTACCCTCCTGAAATTTATAATCCAGTAAAGAAGATACAATTCTGAAAATAAATATAAATGTACAGCTTGCTAACTACAGTGAGAATGACATGGTGCTACAAAAGCATATTGGATTTGACAAAGGCTGTGAGATGAGAGATGACTCCTCAGATGAACTGTTGATAAAGTGTAATCATGAAAATGTTTAGATAAATCTGTGTATAAATTGTAATGGCAGAACTGTTCTTGCTGTAACTATAACTTCCAATTACTTACCCTTGTATGACTGTCCTTCACAGTAATATGATCAGCAAAAACTTTAACTTTTAGGCACGTTTGTCTCCATCACTCTTTACACTGGATAATGTAGTAAAACATTGTGTCCAAAATGAAAATTGATGTTATGTTTTTAATACACACACCCTACAACCCTGCCTTTTTTTTTTTAAATTGGGGTATAGTTGATTTACAATGTTGTGTTAGTTTCAGGTGTACAGAAAAATGGATCTGTTATATATATACATATATCTATTCTTTTTAGGATTCTTTTCCCATATAGGCCACTATGGAGTACTGAGTAGAGTTCCCTTATTAGTTATCTATTTTATATATAGTAGTGTGTATATGTTAATCCCAATCTGCCAGTTTATCACTCCCCCCACCCCCTTGCCCCCTGGTAACCATATGCTTATTTTCTACATTTGTAACTCTATTTCTGTTTTGTAGATAAGTTCATTTGTACACTTTTTTTAGATTCCACATATAAGTGATATATGATATTTGTCTTTCTCTGTCTGACTTACTTCACTCAGTATGACAATCTCTAGTTCCATCCATGTTGCTGCAAATGGCATTATTTCATTCTTTTTTTTTATGACTGAGGAATATTCCATTGTGTGTATATACCACATCTTCTTTATCTATTCCTTTGTTGATGGACATTTAAGTTGCTTCCATGTCCTGGCTATTGTAAATTATGCTGTGATGAACATTGGGGTGCATGTATGTTTTTGAAGTATGGTTTTCTCTGGATATATGCCCAGGAGGGGGATTGCTGGATCATATGATAGTTCTATATTTAGTTTTATAAGGAACCTCCATACTATTCTCCATAGTAGCTGCATCAATTTACAATCCCACCAAGAGTATAGGAGGATTCCCTTTTCTTCACACCCTCTCCAGCATTTATTTTTTGTAGATTTTTTTGATGATGGCCATTCTGAGTGGTGTGAGGTGATACCTCATTGTAGTTTTGATTTGCATTTCTCTAATAATTAGTGATGTTGGACATCTTTTCACATGCTTTTTAATCATCTGTACTTCTTCTTTGGAGAAATGTCTGTTTAGATCTTCTGCCCATCTTCTGATTGGGTTGTTTTTGTTTTTTTTTTTTTGATATTGAGCTGCATGAGCTGCTTGTATATTTTGGAGATTAATCCCTTGTCGGTTGCTTCATTTGCAAATATTTTCTCCCATTCTGAGGGTTGTCTTTTTGTTTTGTTTATGGTTTCCTTTACTATGCAAAAGCTTTTAAGTTACATTAGTTCCCATTTGTTTATTTTTGTTTTTATTTTCATTACTCCCAGAGGTGGATCGAAAAAGATCTTGCTGCGATTTATGTCAGAGAGTGTTCTGCCTATGTTTTCCTCTAACCCTGCTTTTCTAAAAGCTTTCATACCTCTTTTTCTTGCTGTTGAGCAAGTAAATATTCAATGAGTTTCTTCAGTATAACTATGCATAGTCCACATGTTGGAAAATCTTAATATTTATAAGTGAGTATTTTTTCTGTTTGATTTTCTAGAGAGGAAATGTTTTTATATGTTCTATTTTTGGAAAAAAATATATCTTGAAAATAAAAGTAGCAAACTGTTTTGAATGAAAATTTCAACTTTGTAGTAGAAAGCTAGAAATTCAAATACAACTCTCATATTTATAGTCAGATTTGACTTTTGGGATGACTATGGGGTAATCTCAGTACCTTGGATTTTTTCATCAGTAAAGGAGGAATAAAAACAATTACCTAACTATAGGAATCTTGTAAGGATTACAGAATTAATGTATTTATGTTTTTAGAGAGTCTAAGATGAAAGCTTCTTGATAAGTGTGAAGTATTTTTCAGGACAAATGTTATAGTTAGTCTCACATTCAGGTTAATAAATGTCACTTTAGATCAAAGGTTTATTTTATGCATTTCTGCAGGAATATGAAGGAAATTATTTATTTTCAACATTCTGCTCACAAGAATTTTTTAAGTGCCATGTGCTGTTACTAGGGACTAAAAGAAATAGTCTTGACATTTACCAACTCTATATTTCTGGCATTATCTACATTAGCTGTATTGTGCAAATGGCTCTCAAAATTAAAATTAACACTGTTGGATCAAAAGAAAAGAAAAAAAATACCTGTAAAGACATGAATATTTTAGGCAATAACAAATTAAAATTAGGTAATATGGATTGAGGAGAGCAGAAAATAAAATGGTATCATTGAGAAGATTGTAATGACAAGTTTTTAAATTGCTGCATCTCTATTAAAATGTATTTAAAATATTATAACCAAATGAAAATTCTTTAATTTTATTAAGATTAATGATAATATCAATGAGAATCACTCATTTGAAGAAAAGATTGATTTCCCTTATAAAATGCTGTGTCTAACACTAGTTTTTACTGTATATGGCTCATAATTTCACAGCAAAAATCATATTTTTTAATCAAATGTTTGATTGTAGGACAGATGATCTTACCATGTTTTTACAATATGATTTTATTTTATTTTATTTTATTTATTTATTCATTTTTTAAGAAGATGTTGGGGGTAAGAGTTTATTTATTTATTTATTTATTTTTGCTGTGTTGGGTCTTCGTTTCTATGCGAGGGCTTTCTCTAGTTGTGGCAAGCGGGAGCCACTCTTCATCGCGGTGCGCGGGCCTCTCACTATCGCGGCCTCTCTTTTTGTGGAGCACAGGCTCCAGACGCGCAGGCTCAGTAGTTGTGGCTCACAGGCCTAGTTGCTCCGTGGCATGTGGGATCCTCCCAAACCAGGGCTCTAACCTGTGTCCCCTGCATTAGCAGGCAGATTCTCAACCACTGCGCCACCAGGGAAGCCCTTACAATATGATTTTAAACAAGTGACATATCATACATGCAGATAAAAGGTAACTATAACAACTGTATAAGATTAACAAAAGTAGTCTAAGGTGTTCTCAGAGTGAGAAATTCCTGGATTAAAGATTTTAAAATGTTGTGTATGCTTTATTAATATTTGTTTATATTTTTGTTGGCTTTGGGAATAAATGAAATCCAATGTTTAGATATATAACTAAGAAAATTCCACCATCCTTATGTGCTCCCCCAATGACCTGAATGAATGTATCAATAGTTAAGAAACATGTTGTCCATGGATTTGTATAATTTTGCCACCAGATCAAAAATAAATTCTTAGCTTATCTCACATTTATATCAGAATCGTAAATCGATTATAAAATTTATTAAACTATAAAATTATACTATAAGTGAGTAGTTTTTCCTACTAGTAATATTTTTTCTTTAAGCATCATAGAAATTATAAATAAGCAGAAACTGATAATGTTTCTTGAGATTCTCAGAAACTGGTTCTAGGAAATATTACCTTGAATGAATTTGCAAAACAGTAATTAAGAGAAATTCTGAAATAGTATAATACGTATCATTTATGTATGTGTTAAGAATTTTTTTTAATTTAGTGATAAAAATAAATAGCTTAGAAGACTGATTTTTTTGTGACAGGGTAAAGGAGGACTAGGAATGAATGGCCAGTTAACTGCTCAAGTTTCTGACATGCAGGCACTATGTGGAGACATTTATTACTTATATAGACATAAATATGGAAAGGATTTTAAAGATCCTTTAGTCTAGTTATTGTAAAATGTTTCTAAGACAGCCTCTAGACTGCCACAAAGCAGGGAGGTGAGAGGCTGAACACGGTCCCTCTTACTATCACTCGAACAGATCGGTTCTGAGTTTGCTGTTTTTTTTGTTTTTTTTTTTTTTTTCCTGTATGTGGGCCTCTCACTGTTGTGGCCTCTCCCGTTGCGGAGCACAGGCTCCAGACGTGCAGGCTTAGTGGCTATGGCTCATGGGCCTAAGCACTCTGTGGCATGTGGGATCTTCCCAGACCGGGGCACGAACCCATGTTCCCTGCATTGGCAGGCGGACTCTCAACCACTATGCCACCAGGGAAGCCCCTGAGTTTGCTTTATATATATATAGCAATTCTAGAAAAGACTTCATTGGTAGAAATTGCTCAGCTGCTTAGAACAGTTTGAAACATACTGCTTTACACTGCTCTTTCAATTTTGAGATAAGGAATTTCTTCTCACCTGAGAGCCAGAGGGCCGAAGGGATTTTTATGCCATGAAGTAAGTGCTTTGCACTTTGAAATCGTTCACTCACGTTCGCCACAGATCTCAGGATTTCAGTGACATATGTCATAGGACCCTCTACTGTGTTCACTCCACTAGAACTGCAGTCACCTCCTATTTTTCCTTTAGCAATCCAAGCATGCTCTTGCCTTAATGACTTTGCTCTGGATGTTCTCCATGACAAGAATGATTTCTCAGGTATAATTTCATAGCCCTTTCCCATATCTTTTTATGTTTTTACTCAAATGTCAGCTTTTCATTGAGGCCTTCTATTGATCCTTGAATAATAGATTGATTGAGAAAACGGCTATGATTCTTTCGCTCCCACTGACAGTGTTCCTTGCAATATGACCTTGCAGCTGCCTCTATGATGATACTGATAGAAATTAGACGTTTTCCATTCTTTAACTCTAGGATAACCTTTGCTTTGGGAAGTAGCTTGCTGTGGAAATGTTAGGTTCCAATCCTAAGCCTAGGACTTAAGAGACCTTGCACACTTATGCTTACACTTTTGAAGCCTGGTCACCAACCAGACAACAAGTCTAGGGCCAGGAGGATGAAAGACCATGTGCATTATAGCCAAAACATTCCAGCTCAGGTTAACATAGACCAACAGCCTCCAACCAATAACCACAGATATGAGTGAACCCTGCTGAGTTTGGCCAAGCCTGGCCCAGATCACTAGAACTGTCCTGGCACCCCCATAGACTCATAAAATAACAGATGGCTTTTGTTTTAGTCCATTAAATTTGGGGGAAATTTGTTACACAACAGGAGGTAACTAATATCTTTGAGTTTCCTATCAAACAGGACTCAAGGCAAAACTTAGGTAAGAGTATGTAAGAAAAAGGAAAATCAGGAGACAGCAAATAAAATTATACAAGATGATCCTATTGAACTGTTGATGACCTCACAAGAAATTTTACTTTTTCTTGGGTCACTCAAGCCATTTCCAGAAGTGGTTATAGAACTACCACTTCTTGGAAGCAACCATCACGGAAAGGAAGAGAAAGTGATCTATATGGTCTCTTTGCAATCTTGTATTTCTCACTCATCAAGGTTTACCTCATGGGATGTAAATTCCCATATGCTCTGGCCTGTGAAACACAGTTTTTCTAGGCAGTCAGTGATGAAGACAGAATCTCCATTGGTCAGTTCAGCTGGACCAGGGCATTAGGGTTGTCGAGGCTCTGTCTGTGCTGAACACAAGAGCCATGCAGAAGTCCTGCCCTCATTTCTGGGAAAGTCTAAGGACAACCAGTGATATTAAAAATGAGACAACAGATGGAATACCTGGGTATTTATGACTGCAGGACAGCTATGATTTGGGCAAACCATCCTGAGGCCATTGCAGCTAGGAAATGGGACAAAAATACAAAGCCCAGGGTTAGGTGGATCCTATAGGACAATAGGACCTGGGATATATATACACCAGTTCCTGTGTACATCCCTGGACTCCTGGCTAAATTCCATACCCCTCTCATACTGAGTTCACATACAACTTTCATGCTCCATTTTTCTCCTTAGTCCTTTCATATTCATATATTATATATTTTGATTTTATATTGTATACTATTTGTTTTCATTCACTAGAATTTAAGCTCTGTGATGAAATCTTATATGATTTTTCACTATTATTTCTCTAAGAACCAGAACTGCTTGGAACACAGTGGATTCTCAATAAACATTTGATTATTGAAGGAAAAGAATCAACTTTAAACAAATACTTGAGTAGCTAAATGTTCAAATAATGTTGAACTATTTGCATGCCTTTAAGAATTGAACAATTCTTTTAAAAAATTTAAACTATATTTTTCAGGTCAATTATACAACAGCAGCGATATTTGCATTACTAAATTCTATTGATAAGAATTAGTTTTAAAGAAAACACCTTTCTCATTAATATATGTGAATCTAATTGGAGAGAAAAGTTAAGTGATTATTTTTAGACATATGAAAATTTGTGCATCACCATCTAACAAGATTACTTTTTTGATTATTATGTAATCAGTTATTCACTCAGCTCACAGATTTAGGCAAATCTTGATTAAAATTACCACTGTTGTTTTAAAATAATGTAATACTGCCTCTTATGCTGAACCAGACACTCATTCTGCCCTACACATCCAGGGGACTTTCTTGATTAAAACATTGAGTTATCTAATCACTTCTGTGCCCTATAAATGTATAGCATATGTTGAAAAGGTAGCAGCTTGTGGCTCTTTAAAACAGATTTTCTACTTATTCTTCTTACTCAAAATTTTAACTCGTGTTACTTTGTCTTTATTCAAGCATTAAAGATGCCCAATAAAATTCATTACTGGTGCTCCCTGTATTATGTTTGTTTACAGTTTTGGAAATATCGTTAACCCTCCCTGCAAATTCTGTGGCACTAATAAAAGGAAAAGTTATGTCTCCATAGGATAACTGTTATCTCAATTGTGCCTGTTCCTTTAATTTCAAAAAATTCTTTTTAATTACATGGATATTTTATAGTCTAGAGAAATTACAATGATCAAAGTGCATATAAACTATTACTCATCAAATAATTAACGTTAATCACCTATGAATCCTCATTGCCTAGCTTATTTGTATTTCTCCACAGCATTTCTCATTAATTGTGCTATTCTCTTTTCTGGAATATAAAACTTATATTCCTTAAAACATCCCTATTAAATTTTAATTGTGTGTGCATATTTGAATGCACATACATGCGAGAGAGAGAGAGAGAGAGAGAGAGAGAGAGAGATGTCCTAGCTTGAGAGTAATCTGTGTTAAACTCTGTGATTCAGAAACGATGTCCAACTGTGTCTATACTTAAAGGAGTGGTGACTTAAGTGAGAGTCTATTTCATTAGGCATTGGGGAGCCAAACAAAGTTCTTTAGAAGCACTAATTCTAAGGAAAGAGAGTATCAGAACAAATTGACTACTATATATTAATTTCACATTCAGCCAACTTAACTCTTTATTTTAAAAAATTTATAGATTGTTTTGAATTTTCCCTGTGAATGGTCATATCATCTGCCAAACAAAAAAAAGAAAGTTGTATTTCTTCCTTTGCATTGCTTATGCTTCTAAATTCTTTTCTTGTCTTCTGCTATTGACTAAAGGCTATAATGTTAAATAAAATTGTTGTCTGTTGTGACTTTGTTAAATTAACATTTCTTAAGTAGAGCCCTGGGATATCTGATGGTGAGCCATGATTCAACAAAAGGCCACAAGGAAAGTGAAATAGAGGAGTTCGTTATTCACAGGTCCTGGAGAAAGTACACAGCAGCCTCAAGGTCCCATAATGGGAGGTTAAGGAAAAGTGCAGGCAAAGAGAGCACTGGTAGGATCTGGATCACGTGCCTTTATTAGTGTCCCTGGTTGGAGTGTTTTGGAGTTAGGGTCGGGTTGGTCAATTCAAACTGAAAAGAGTGGGGTTTTGGTAAGCATCCTGGGCATCTTATTTAAGGGGCACACAAGGGGAAGACCCAGGAAAGGGTTGGGGAAGACTGCTTGTCACAAGGAACTTTGTGGGAGGCATATCAGGAATTTACATTTACTTGTGACTCCAAGGGATGTGGTCTAGGACAAAGGCTAAGGAGCGGTTCCTGTTAGTGAGAGGCCCTGCAAGCCACTTGGCTACACAAAATGTATTCCAAAACAGCAGTATTATGAAGTCATTTAGCTAAATTCTCAACAGTGTAGTTGGCATTTCTTCTTATTCCTGATTTTAAAGAGAAAGTTTACAAATTTTCTACATTCCGGATATTGATAGCTTAGGTTTTGCTTGTTTGGTTTTACAGGTATTTATTTACAACACTAAGAAATTTCCCTTCTTCAGAGCTTTTTTTTTTTTTTTTAAGTAATGGCTTGGTGGTGAGCTTTACCAAATACTTTGATATTATCATATATGGTTTCCATTTTAATTTTTTTTATGTGGTGAATTATATTTATGAATTTTTCTAACCAACTTGAGTATCTTGGGTAAATTCTAATTGGTTGTATACTATCATTTTTATATACTCTTCTCTTAGTATTTACTAAATTCTCCATATAGAAATGATTAAATTTGATCTTTACTCACATTATATACAATAACCAACAATAGATTATATAAATGTCAACAACAGACTTCTAAAATATTATAGAAAATGGAGGTGAATGAACATCTTTTAATTCTTAAATTGAAGAACTATTTCTTAAACAAGATACAGCAAACAATGTTAAAAAAAGATGCATATATTTTAAATAAAAACAAGAAACTTTCATTATCAAAATACTTAAAGCAATTGAAAAGACAAACTACACATTTGAGGATTATATTAACATATAAAACTTAAAAATAATTAGAAGATTATGCAAATAATTTATAAATCAATAAGAAAAGCACAAACAGCTCAATAAGATAGTGAGAAACAAAAGAGTAAACATATAAGTAAACACATATGGTCAGCAAACACACAGAGATGTTCAAAATCATTAGTGATCAACAAAGAGAAGAGCAAATTGAGATCATCATGAGATACAATTTTATGCTCATTTGAAATCAAAATTAAAAAAAAATCCACTTGTCAATATCAAGTGTTGAAGAGCATAGAGATCCACAGGATCTTTAATTGCTGATGGGAATGTTGTTATAATCAATTGGAAAATAAGTTGGCATTATCTCCTAAATGTAAACATTTATACTGAGGGTGACTTAGCAATACCACTCCCAGGTTATCGCTGAAGATAAATTTGCATATATTTATTACCAGACACGTGCAAAAATATTCACAGCAACACTTTTTGCAGAAAGAAAAATGAAACAAAATGAAAAACTGTAGCATATCCACGTAATGAAATACTATACAGTAGCCACAATAGCTAATCTACAGTGACGCATGGAATTACATATGAATACCACCAATACAATGCTAATTACAAAAGTTGGTTTTGTAAGATCAGTGTTGGTTTTTGTCAGTATTCTAATTTTGGTTTTGGGTGATTGGCTTGTAGTGTCTATTTTATTAATTAAAATAACTAACAATCAAAAAGAAGTGGGCCATACATTGAACAAAGCTTCTGTCATGAAACAAGGATAGTGATTAATTCAGTTCTGTACATGCGTAATCTGTAGATAAACAAAAAGTGACTTCAAAACCGAATTCACTTTCTTCCTAAAGCTCTCTTGGCGTTATCTTGTGAAAGTGTGATTAAGTACTGTATACATGGAGTTTGTAGGGGAATGTGGTCTCTGGAAAGAAAGAATCCTGAGCCCTGATGGGAGTAGAGTGATTTGGGTCCATTTCAAGTTCGTTCCCTGGACAGCTTCTCTCCTATATTCAACAATAGTGTGAGGAAGAAGGATGTTACTGCATGACCTTGGCTTTTTTGGCTCCCTTCCCGGTTTCCTCCTTTTGATCTGTGGTTCTCAAAGGGAGCACTTAATGGAAGCATCAGCATCACCTGCTAGAAATGCAAATTCTTTGGCCTCATTCCAGATCTCCTGGATTAGATACCATGGCAATGGACCCAGAAATATGTGTTATGCCAAGCCCTTCAGGTGATTCTGATAAATGCTAATGTTAGAAATCTACTGCCCTTGATTCTTATTCCTTCATATGTTTTCTCTATCCCTACTCTCTCAGTTCAGGTAAAACATATTTAAATTTAATTTAACTAAATAAACTATGGCAGTGATTTTCTATTACGTTTCTCTGATTTCAGAGCTGTCCGTCTTCCAGCCCTTTCCCACCTGGAGCCAGAGTGATGTTCTAAAATGTAGAACTATTATCATTAAAATGCTTCAGTGACTAACAATTGCCCTTAGTATAGCATCTAAACTTCTTATCACAGTGTACAAATTCTTCCACAGTTTTTCAGTGTCTTTTTCTTTAGATTCATTTTTCCTTCACACTATCAGGTTCATTTTCAAACAGACTAAACTCCTTGCATTTCCATATGATTTTCCATATCTACTGTTTGGCACATGCTGAAATCTTTTCCACCTTTTCCTTCTCATCCTCCTCATGCACTTTTAACTAGTAACATCTAGCCTTGACCTCATTCTTGTTATAAAATTTCTTATCCTTGGAATTCTTCTTGCTACTCTAAAGTTAGCCAGTTACCTTGCTATCCATTCCTACTAACCCCTCATTATTAATATTTATTATACTTATTTATAATTAATTTAAAAATTGTTTGTCCACATATATCTCAGGTTAGGTTTTATCTACTCAAATCACCAGCATCAGTGCTTTAATTTTCTCATCATTAAAATAAGGATTTAATTGTATTCCTAGGAGAGATGTGAAAATAAAATGAAATCACAAACTTAGCACAGTGCTATTATTGGTTCCTATGATGTGTCGAATTAATGAAATTTAACTCTACCCAAAATTACTATAAGTTGTAAATTTCATACTTAATATCACTTCAGTCATAATGGTAGACATTCATAACTATTTTCATTATGATTAAGTATCTGTGAATTAGGAAGACAGCTATCCAAAGAAGTTGTATATCCAGTGATGGTGTCTTTTAAAATGTATATTAGAATTGTTCATTTTATTCCTGTACATACTATGTAGGGAAATTGACATGTGGGCTTTATGGAAATCCCTTCAGGGGCTGTCAAAAAGAAAAAAATCTTTCAGTTGGCAGACTGCCAAGGAAGAAACATGATGCAGTGAAAACCAGTCAAAATAATGCTTCATCTGACGTTGCAATCACAGATTCTTGGATAATGAGCCTAGCTACTTTTCTTGATGGTTTGCTGGTCTTGGAAGCACTCCGAAATTTTATTCAGAAGAACTCAGAAATTGTATTTCTCATAATTAGCAGGTGCTAAATGGCTAGAATTGAATCTTTGGAAAATCAAGGTAAACTTGGTGGGTAAACACTGGAATGTGCTATACTTGATGCACTACTCTTATACTAAGCTAGCCAACTTTTGAATCTGCAAATGAGTTATATATATATATATATATATATATATATATATATGCACATATATATGTATATATAAATATATAAAATCAAGGAGATTACTCTTAATATTGAGTTTTTTATAAAACTGATCAGAATGTTTAGCAATATGCTTGTGAACATTGATTAACCAAGAGAAAGATTTTATTCTTTTTTTGAACAGTGCAGTGCCTTTTACTGTGTCTATCCTGGAGCTTCATCATTTAAAATGTGTCATGTTATGATAAATCATTTGGTGTTGAATCAATTGGATTTTGTTGTGCTTTTCCACTGAGCCAGTATGAAGTGACTGATGAAATCCAGCATGACAAATTACAAAAGATGGGTCACCTGGTGTTGATAAAAATCAGTATTCACTTGTTTACTTTAGAAGATAGAATGTGTTAAAATGAACATCCTGTTGCATTAGCTATAAAGTGTATCAAGGGAGGGAGTATCAGGAAGGGAACATAAAGGGTACTCACAGTACAATAGCTAGTGAAAGGGTTTGGCTAAACAAAGATATCACATGAAACTTACAGCATTTGCTATTTGTTAAATATACATTCTTCACAAGTTTGTGTGCAAATCTGTGTGTAACATCTCACACAGGAGCAACTGGAATACAGTTGTATTCTCTATTCTGTGTTGAAAATGCAAATACTCAAAAGTTGAGAAGGTTTTCCTCTGGATACCTGAATTAGGTGAGAGATGAAGATACAAATTCATATGAATAAATGTGTCTCTACAAAGGACTCTTGAAAGCACAAACTTTTGCTTTTGCACTAGGCTGTTATGTACTCAAGTTGTTGAGTATAAAGTTGTTTCAAAGGAAAACCCCTGAGGCCCCATGACTTTGCCTTTTATTCTGGAGGGTAGGTTAGCTCTCCCTGGACAGTATCATGCTGCCTCTTATTCTGTGTCTTAGATACACTCCTTTCCCTGCCTTTAGTTATTTTTGTAATTGAAACTTACCACCCATACAAAAGTGAAGAGACCCCTACAGTTAACCTTGAAAAGTCTTGGTTAAATATATTCTTTCTTCTTTTTCCAACTTTATTCTCAAACACTTTTTTTGTCAGGGAAAATGGCACATTATGTCAAGAAAGATCTATCATGGATGAGGATACATTTCTTTACAGAAGCTTAATGTTTGATCTCCACCTCCTCCTTCCAGGCAATTAATATCTCAAATTCCCTTTCAACCAATTCTAGACGATTGTTCAAGCATCTTTGTAACAATGAAAAATTGCTATATGATTTTGAAATATATACAGAATTCAACTAGTTACTATCACTCTAAAACCCCCATGCTAATCTGAGGCACCATGATTTCTTTCCAGAATTACTACAATAGAATCTTAACTACCTCTCTGCTTCTATCGTGATACATCTTCAGTCTGTTTTTAAGAAAGAAGCCAGAGTGGTACTATTAAAGTATAAATTAGTTCATGTCATTCTTCTGCTCAAGCCTTGCTATGACTTGTAATCTCAGTCAGAGTAAAACCAAGCCCTAAGTATATTTGAGGGTCTGTATAATCTGGCTCATCCAAGCTTTCTTCCCTCATCTCTTCTACTTTCTCATTGACTGAGCTGCATTGGCTTCCTGTCTCTTCCTCTAAATGTAACAGAACTACCCTCAACTCAGAGCCTTTACATTTGCCATTCCCTCTTCACAGCGATGCTCCTCTATAAGATGTATGTAAGCCTCACTCCCTCATTTCCTTTAGGTCTTTACTAAATAATTAGATTCTCAGTGAAATCTTCCCTGATCTCCATACGTAAAATTTTGACCACTTCTCTAACACTGTGTTACATTTACCTGCTTTATTTTCTCCTTTGCTGTTATCCTTATCTAAGTTTTTATAAGTTATTTATCTTATTTATTGCCTGTTTTCTACACTGCAGTGTAAGTATTGTGAGGGCAGAGATTAGTTTTCTTTCTATTCTCCTGGAAGGTATATCACAATCACTTAATAAATCTTGCTTTAATGATTGAAAATATATGTGAATATTCTCATATATAGCCTCTTCCTGAGAAACTGAAACAGTTTTACTATAAAGAATTTGTATGTATGAAAGTGTTAATTGAAATTGGGTTTTATTTATAACCCCTTGTTCTTATATAGATAGTCCCCATTTGGCATGGCTGTGATATGCACAGATTTTAGTTCCCACAGATTAGTTAAATAATATCGGTCCCCAATAGCAGGGTTCAAATCTCAGTTACTGGGATATATTAACTGTAAGTAATTACATAAAGTACAAACTTGGCCACTATTACCTCCGTCTACAAATCACTGTGCAAATAACATATCTGTATCTTCATTTATCCCAATCACAACACTTCTCTCAGTCTGTTGGAGATTAGTCACTACACTTACATCATTCAGTTCATGCACAGATACTAAGCATGCAATTCTACTGACTCTGTCCCTGGTGATAAATGCATGTGATATTTTACAAAAATGGGTCATTGAAAGAGAAAATTCCTTCCAAAAAAGGAAAATATGGGGAAAAAAAGGAAAAGTGACAATACTGGAAGGGAAATTTGAATCAACATAAAGGAATTAAAGAAGAAATAGCTGAGTGTGGGAATGTTTACACTACAGCTGTTTGAGAGCCTCTAGATTACGGCCAATGGAACAGAGTAAAGGCAAACATAGATATAAAGGAGGAAAGTTGTTGTGAGGAAAAGAATGGCAAAAGTGACACTGGCCAAAAAAAAAAAAAAGTCACACTAGATGAACACTTGCAGATATTTTATGTCATTGAAAGAGCAAAAGATACCATGTTGGCACTAATCGAATTTAGAAAGGAACATGAACCCCCTTGGAGCACAAAGCCCTTCCCAGTTCCCAAGCCCCAGGGCCCAGCCTTCTCTGAATCTGGTGCTGCAACTGGCAATGGCAGCAGAGGCCATAGCTCAGACACTGCCCTGTACAGCCAGGTCCAGAAGAGCAGGACCTCAGGGAGCTGGGACTGTGGGATCTCTGGGGCAGGGACTGACAGGACTGGGGCCAAGTCAGAGGGCTCCACGTGAGAAGTAGGGCAAGGTTAGAGTTGCTGATAGGAGGACCATTGGGAGGTGGCACTGGGGATTAAAGAAACCTGTTAGAACCAGCAGGAACCAGAGGGGTCTGTGTGCAGAGACCAGGGTACAAGGGGAGTCAAGGGAAGGATGATCTGTCCTAAGAAGTCATGGAAGTGGGACAGTTGGCAGGGGCTCATGGATGGGATCTGGGGAGGCCAGCACCTCTAAGTCGTCCCCACCAAAGGAAGGGATAGCTGCTGGACCAGGACTATAGAAAGGGGTGTTTGGTCAGAGTGGGTGTAGTTTGAGGAGCATGTATGGAGGCTATAGGGAGACACTGGGCTGTGTCTGGATCCTTCCCCCTGAATTGTTCTTTGCCGGAGAGATACAATTTTTTAAAGACGTATTCTCATTAAAGTCAGTTTGGGTTTTTTTTTTTTAAAAAGAAAGGAATATGACAGTTTGCCAAGACATAATAAAGACGTTCTTTCTCTTTCTGTATCATAAATTATACAATGAGAAGATAAGCACTATCTAAACTACTGTTGATAAGTTATTTACAAAGAAATAAAACACTTTGATTCTCAATGTTTCTAGTATTTTAAAACACAATATTACATAGATATTAGTTGTATTTTAAAATTTTTCTTATATACTTATAACAGAAAGAAAAAATTTAATGTTGTAACACAAGTTTTTAAAAGTCACAGAACAATTATTAAGATGACAAATTGCATGGTATTTGTTATGGCACTGTACTACATGCAGAGTGAGGACTGCCTGTAATTTAGTATTTCACAATTTACAGAGATTTTATTATTTTTATATCAATGGATACAAATTGGTAGAAAGAAAGTGGAAGGACATCTTATTACATAAATGTTAAGGATAAAGTTACAGAGCTGAGAACACAGTCTCTATTGAGCTCATGTTTTTATGCTAGCAGCAACTCACCCTGAAAGCAGATATTTCAGACATCTCTTTCAATTTGCATTTTTCATGTGTAGAACTGTAGTGGTAACCCCTGAACCTTTTTACTCATGAAACTTTAAACCAGTTCACAAATACCCAAGTCAACCCAATTTCCAGTACTTTGATTGATACACTATGTTTCCTAAAATGACCTCTATCATTTGCCTACAAATGCAGGATGAAGGATGGTCTGTACATGGAAGTTAGAGAAAAATAAATAAATGTTAAGATTTTACTATTTAAAAGTAGTTTATACACATTGTTTAATTTGATGCTGCAGAATAGCTATGATTATTTCCATTTTAAAAATAAAGTAACTAAAATATGGGGTGGTTTAGTACCATGTTATCTAGTAAAGATGGCATTGAAACCTAGATTTTCTATGTATATTTGTCATCTGCTTTCTAGTATGTAATGCTAACTGAGCTACAATGAATAAGAAGCTTTACGCCAGTCTGGGACATAGTGTATGTGTTGCAATATGATGATTTCAGACTGCTTTTAATTGATATTTATGTACTTTGTCTGAGATTCTTTGATTCATGAGTCTGTTTTTGTGCAAGTACCATACTGCTTTGATGACTGTAGCTTTGTAGTATAGTTTGAAATCAGGGAGCATGATACCTCCAGCTTTGTTCTTCTTTCTCAAGATTGTTTTGGCTATTCAGAATCTTTTGTGTTTCCATACAAAGTTTAGAATTATTTGTTCTAGTCCTGTGAAAAATGCCATTGGTCTTTTGATAGGGATTGCATTGAATCTGTAGATTGTCTTGGGCAGTATGTTCATTCTAACAATATTAACTCTTCTAATCCATGGACGCAGTACGTATTTCCATCTGTTTGTGTCACCTTCAATTTCTTTCAGCAGTGTCCTATAGTTTTCTGAGTACAGTTCTTTTACCTACTTAGTTAAATTTATTCCTAGGTATTTTATTCTCCTTTATGTGATTTAATGAGATTGTTTTCTTAATTTCTCTTTCTGGTTGTTCATTGTTAGTGTATAGAAATGCAACAGAGGGCTACCCTGGTGGCGCAGTGGTTGAGAGTCCGCCTGCCAATGCAGGGGAAACGGGTTCGTGCCCCGGTCTGGGAATATCCCACATGCCGCGGAACGGCTGGGCCCATGAGCCATGGCCGCTGAGCCTGCGCTTCCGGAGCCTGTGCTCCGCAACGGGGGAGGCCACAACAGTGAGAGGCCCTCGTACCACAAAAAAAAAAAAAAAAAAAAAAGAAATGCAACAGATTTCTGTATATTGATTTTGCACCCTGCAACTTTACTGAATTCACTGATGAATTCTAGTAGTTTTTTCTTGGTGTCTTTAGGATTTTCTATGTATAGTATCATGTCATGTGCAAACAGTGCTAATTTTACTTCTTTCTTTCCAATTTGGATTCCTTTGATTTATTTTTCTTTTCTGATTGCTGTGCCTTGGACTTCCAATACTGTGTTGAATAGAAATGGTGAAAATTGGTATCCTTGTCTTGTTCCTCTAGGAAAGTAATTTCTCACCATTGAGTATGATGTTAGCTGTAGACTTGTCATATATGGCATTTATTATGTTGAGGTATGTTCCCTCTATACCCACTTTGTTGAGAGGTTTTTTATCATAAATGGATGTTGCATTTTGTCAAACGCTTTTTTCTACATCTGTTGAGATAGTCATATGCTTTCTATTCTTCAGGTTGTTAATGTGGTGTATCACGTTATTTGATTTGCAGATATTGATCCATCCTTGCATCACTGGGATAAATCTCACTTGATCATGTTGTATAATCCTTTTAATATATTGCTGAATTCGGATTGCTTATATTTTGTTGAGGATTTTTGCATGTGTGTTGATCAGTGACCTGGGCCTGTAATTTTCTTTTTTTGTGATATCTTTGTCTGGTTTTTGTATCAGAGTGATGCTGGCCTCATTGAATGAGTTCAGAAGACTTACTTCCTCTGTGAGTTTTTGAAATGGCTTGAGAATTGTAGGTGTTAACCCTTCTCTAAATGAATTCACATGTGGTCCTGGACTTTTGAATATTGGGAAATATTTTCCTTGACTTTTAAAAATTTGTTTAATTATTTATGTATAGCACTATATAGATATTTATTTTAATATAATTTGGGTTATAATGAAATACCCCTTTTTCTAATTTGTTGCTTCATTTTTGTCCAGCATTGGCCATTGGGAGCTCTTGCATTTGGCTTTTGTGTCTTTTTGACATACTCCATCTTTTTTTTTTTTTTTCCTAAGAACTTCTTTACTTTCTGGCATTTCAAGATGCTCAAGACATAGCTTGTATATTTCATGATCCTCAGTTCTAGAATCAGTTATTCCTCCAAAGTGCCCCAGTTCCCTTTTTGGAGAACAGTATTAGAAACCAATATCTGGATGACTGTTGTGATTGTTGCTAGTGGGGTTCTGTTGCTTCCAGTTTCTCTCAGGTGACAGAACAAGGAAATATATGTGTGTGTGTATATATATATATATATATATACTAACTCAGGCATATACACATATCTATAAATCATTCTGTGCCTGTGTATCCATCTATATCTATATTAAACTAAGCATGAGTTCACATTGATGTATAATCAGTTACCACATGTATCTTTCTAGCTTTCTCCCATTGGTTGTCTCTAGTATACCTGGCTTCCACCCTCTGCATTTCACTTGCTTAATTTTTCAGTTTTGTTATCCATGTATAGCATTTTCCAAATTTTTAGCCTATAATCCCACTAAAAATAACTCTATCAACTAGAATACAATGTTTATGTGTGGTTCTCCTTGCCTATATTCTCAGTCTCTACTTATTTCCTAAAAGACTTATATCAAAGACTTCCCCCCCCACCCACTGAGTGAGATTGTTTCATACTTTTGTGATACAGTTAGGTGTTTTTTTCATTACAGTTTGCATTCTATGCTGGGTCCTCCCAACCTCCTAAAAGTTTTTTTTTTTCTTTTAATTCTCATACATTAAAGTTTATTTTTGTCCCAAAAAGGTCTATGGTTTTTGACAAATGTATAATTGCATGTATGCACCATTACTGTATCACAGAAAATAATTTCATTACCTTACATATCTCCTTCTCTTCATCTATTCAACTCTCCCTCCTCCCAACACCCCTAGCAAACAATGCTCTGTTTATTGTCTCTGTAGTTCCACCTTTCCATAAAGTTATAAAAGTGGAAAAATATAGTAGTCTTTCCAGACTGATTTCTTTTGCTTAGAAATAAGCATTTATTATTTATCCATGTCTTTGCATGGTTTGATAGCTGATATCTTATTAAAGGTGAATAGTGTTCCATTGTATGGGTGTGTGCCACAGTTTGTCTATCCATTCACCTGTTGAAGAACATCTTGATTACTTCCAGTTTTTGGAGATTATGGATAAAGTTTGTATAAACATTGGTATGCAGGCTTCTGTATGCAAACAAATTTTCACCTAAGTTATGTAAATCCTTAGAAGTAAGATTGCTGGATTGTATGGCAAACTGTGTAGTTTTTGAACAATCTGCCAAATACACATACAAACAAGGGTTCCAATTGCTCTACATATTCTCCAGCAAGTTGTATTGTCAGTTTTTTATTTTTATATATTATTATAGATGTGTAGTAGTATCACACAGATTTTAATTTGCATTTCTCTAATGAAATGTGATGTTGAGAATTTTTTCCTGTGTTTATTTTACATCTGTACATCTTCTTGAGTGAAATGTCTGTATAGATCTTTTGCACATTTTATAATTGGGTTGTTTGTTTTCTTACTGTTTTTAAGTATTCTGTTTATTTTGGATATACCTTCTTTATCAAATGTTTTGTAGATATGTTTAAAATATGTTTTCTAGTTTGAAGCTTATATTTTTATCTCATTTTCCTCAGATTCAGTTTTACTAGGTTATCTCTAGTGACTGTCCCATTCCAAGGTGTTCTATACCTTTTCCAGAGGGTAAGATTTCAATACCTGCTATGCTTCTGTCCATGTTTCTGATATGAAAGAGGTTGGTATAGAGGGAAAAAAATGAATAGGTAGATTTTGGATTTGGGAAGACATTATTGTGGTTCTTAAGAATATTGGATATTGTAGACCTTTTTCCTAATATTATCTTGGTTTGACTTACTAAAATGAAATACAACTGTAAATACAGTTTAAAAAATATTTTTGTTTGTGAGATTACTAAATAATATCACTTAAGAATGTTTATTTCACATAGTTAATTTGGATTCTTATTTAGCTTGCTCTTTTATAATATGTTTGAAGATATCTTGATTTATCTGTGTGGCTTATGAAATGATATCTAACCCTAGAATCAGCGAGACAATTTGCTTCTTTGATGTCCTTATAACTTAGTAAGAAATATTAGTAGTAGGGGGCTTCCCTGGTGGTGCAGTGGTTGAGAGTCCGCCTGCCGATTCAGGGGACACAGGTTCGTGCCCCGGTCCGGGAAGATCCCACATGCCATGGAGCGGCTGTGCCCGTGAGCCATGGCCGCTGAACCTGCAAGTCCGGAGCCTGTGCTCCGCAATGGGAGAGGCAACAACAGTGAGAGGCCCATGTACGGCAAAAAAAAAAAAAAATATATATATATATATATATTAGTAGTAAGTGTTTCTTGAGGTTTTATTATATTATTTCTAGATACATTTTTCCAGTTAATCCTCACAATACTTTTTGAGATGGATATTACCATCATTTTATAGGTAAGGAAACAAGATTATAAAGTATAGGTAAATTAATGAAAATCAACTTTATTCTCTCTGTTTTATTAATCTTTCCATTAATCTCTACATGATGATATTAATATGGGAGTTACAAGCACCAGTGCCAATTGGAGCAGGCAGATAAATGTAAGTGATTCTGATTGGGTGAGAGAAAGACAACAACAGCATCATGATAAAGAGCAACTGATAAACAGCCTTAGACCACTCTTGCTCATTTAGAGATAGAATTTTTTCAAATGCACCAGAATGCCTTCTCTTTTTCCTCCTCCTTCTCATTCTTCTTATGAAAGAATGGAGAAAAAAAACCCAGAAAATCAGACATGTATTTGAAATATCCAAATTATTCAATGTTTTCAACAAATACAAATATTTTTATGACAATTTGGTGGGCCAAATAAATCAGATGTGTTGTCTGGGTACAGCTTGTGTGCGAGTAGTTTCTGACATGTGCCTTAAGAGATAGCAGGAAGAAGTGGAATACTACTTTTGAGTAACTAGCATGTCCATACTGGACAAGTGCCTTTCACAGAGCACTGGTTATGCCATGCTGTGCCTATACATTTGTGCTCATGTATTGTCATGTTTTCTCCCTTCCTTATAGTATCTGTATTTTATTCCATCAGAACTCATAAAAATATTTACCAATACATAATAGAGAGTCCCTGGTCCCTGTAAGATATACTAACATGAAAAAAAATCATTGCAATTGTTCACCTTTATATGACTAAAAATGACATTTAGAAATTAAATTGTTTGATTTTTTTCTAATGCATTTTCTCAACTTTCCATAGAAGATAAACAAATAAAAAGGCAATAGAGTGATAATCTTCCTGATTAGTGTTTCTTATCAACAACTTTGTTAAAAATGAAACTTCAGATGCTTGACATCATACTGAATATTTCATAGTTAGACATGCTCTCCTCCAGAGTTCTTGGCACATTTGATCAGTTTTAGTGTTGGTCCATAACTACCTTTCAGATAAGGACACATATAATGTCTTATTTTCTTGACAGGGGATTGATAGCCAAAGAAGTAAAATAACTTCCCAAAGCCTCACATATATACACACAGATATATACATATACATATACATATATATATATACATATATATATATATATAAAATATATATTTTTTACATAATCAAGTGGTTAGGAACTCTAAATTCAACTAAAATATTATCACAGAAGCATTTTAAAATTTTTTGTCTATTTTGAAAAACTAGATTATGGACAATCAACAGTAACATCAAAGAAGATTTTTAAGTTTCCAGGTTAGTTCTCCATTTTAATCACAAAGAGGGGAAAATTAGATGATTTGGGATGGTAAGTGTACAAGAAGACACAGCATAATAGGATGGGCTTAAACTGTGGCCTTAAACTGTAGCCTTTTGTGTGTGTGTTTTGGTGTCACATGGGTCTCAATTAGGATTTCCATTGGGCAGCATACAATTTTCTCTGGTTCAGAAGCTCATCGAGTTTCCTTTCACATTTATCTACTTGATCTTGTAGCTTCTTATTGTTAATGGCCTCATTTATTTTGCTAGACTGCCTATTCTGAATTCAATTGAAAAGTAGTGCTATTGAATGCTTTCTTTCATTTTCATTTATCAATCTAACTGGTTTCTGATTTTTTAATTATTGTAGTATGAACTACGTTCTCATCCAAATTCATATCAAGGTTTGGAGAGATTGAAGGCCCTTTAAACCACATTTTTAAAACTAGAACCCCTTTTGGTCACTTCTTTCCCTGTGGATACATTTTTTTCTCTGAGCTAAGTATTTCACATACAAGCTACTACATGTATCCATCAGGAGACATATTTGGGAATTTAACCTAATAATCATTAACTAGTCTGAACTGGATGTGTTATGATTTAGGAAATTAGCATATTTATTTCTATTTGTGATTTGGCAAAGTATGGCAAGTTTTACAAGTCACCTACTTTTATTTAAATAATATGGTGAAAACAACATTATCTCAAAGCATATTGGCATATCTTTAATAGTTGGCAAAATACTTGTATTTTGATTATTAAAGGAAAATCCTAAAATGATAAATGCTTTGTAATAAATTATTGCACCAAATATTCTACATAATACTGTTCCAATACAGTATATTTTAAAACCTTCCATTTCTATAACTGTCAGAACTAAGCCACTAGTCTTAATTTTATGTATGTATAACTTCCTATGCAGTCATAATTTTAATAGAGAAATTTATATAAACTAAGCATAATGATTTAAAACTTCAATATAAAATTTGTGTTCTTTTATTTATATTGAAGTAAGAAAGCCACATTTTTAACATTTGCTAATATCTTTCTTGGTAATCTGTAGTCTGTTTGTCACATTCTCAATATGGAGTAAAATCTCCTTAATTCTCTAGTTACAACTTAAAAGAATCCATTCTCTTTTATCTTCACATTCAGAACTCACCTTACCTTTGTTAAACTGCTGAATAGTGGATATAGAGTTTTATTTCTTTTTTCTGTTCAGGTCAGTTAATTTCCTTTTCCATAAGACAATCAAGTGTGTTCTGCTTGTTTCATCTTCTAGAGACGTTGCTCCTTCTCTCTTTACCTCTCAAAAAGGAGAAAAATACTATTTCCAATGATCTTTGGTCTTGAATTTTAAGGAGTGCTAGGTTAGAAATGAATGTCTAGATTTGTAAAATATTAGTGTTATTAGGAGGGTCCTGAGCAAGAAAAGAGGATATATTGAAGAATAATGAAGTTAGTATGATTGCCAATTGAAATCCTCACAGGCAAAGACAAAATGTAATCCAGGATGGAAAGGAAAGAAACCAAAAGAATTAGCAAAGTAGGTTAAAAAAGAGTATAGTGAGTTGTTTACCAAATTGAGCCTAAATTGGGATTCAAACTCCAAAAGAGTTCAATGAATGCATTGATATGCATAGTGATGGTGGATGAGAGATGAGGCCACCATCACCTTGAATCCAAAATCAGACAAAGATGTCACAAAAAAAGAAAATTACAGACCAATATCACTGATGAACATAGATTCAAAATCCTCAACAAAATACTAGCAAACAGAATCCAACAACACATTAAAAGGATCATACACCATGATCAAGTGGGATTTATCCCAGGAATGCAAGGATTCTTCAATATATGCAAATCAAACAATGTGTTAAACCATATTAACATATTAAAGGATAAAAACCATATGGTCATCTCAATAGATGCAGAAAAAGCTTTTGACAAAATTCAACACCCATAATGATAAAAACTCTCCAGAAAATGGTCATAGAGGGGAACATGCCTCAACATAATAAAGGCCATATATGACAAACCCACAGCAAACATCACTCTCAATGGTGAAAAACTGAAAGCATTTCCTCTAAGATCAGGAACAAGACAAGGTTGTCCACTCTTGCCACTCTTATTCAAATATAGTCTTGGAAGTCCTAGCCAAGGCAATCAGAGAAGAAAAAGAAATAAAAGGAATACAAATTGGAAAAGAAGAAGTAAAACTGTCACTGTTTGCAGATGACATGATACTATACATAGAGAATCCTAAAGATACCACCAGAAAACTACTAAAGCTAATCAATTCATTTGGTAAAGTTGAAAAACAGAAAATTAATGCACAGAAATCTCTTGCATTCCTATACACTAACAATGGAAGATCAGAAAGAGAAATTAAGGAAACACTCCCATTTACCATTGCAACAAAAAGAATAAAATACCTACCTAAGGAGGTAAAAGACCTGTACTCAGAAAACTATAAGACCCTGATAAAAGAAATCAAAGATGACACAAACAGATGGAGAGATATACCATGGTCTTGGATTGGAAGAATCAGTATTGTGAAAGTGACTATATTACCCAAAGCAATCTACAGATTCAATGCAATCCCTATCAAATTGCCAATGGCATTTTTCACAGAACTAGAACAAAATATCTTAAAATATGTATGGAGACACAAAAGACCCCAAATAGCCAAAGCAATCTTGAGAGAGACTTAAGAAGGATTTTTTTTGCATGTGGGTTCTTTGGGAGGGATAAGGAGATGGAAATCTGCTGATGTCTGCTTTTACACAGGCTCCAAAAACAGCGCTTAATTCCTGCAGGGTGGGACTAACACAGCTAAAGCAGCTGTTTATATGAAAAAGTCTGTAAGATTCAGGACACAGAAATTAAGCTGGTGATTTTTCCTCCATAGTCACATGTCCCTCTCACTCCAGTATTCTGCCTCTCTCTTCCACTTGTAAGAGTCCTTGTGATTGCATTTGGTTTGCCTGGACAATCCAGGGTAAGCTCCCTATTTTAGTGCCAGCTGATTTCCAGCCTTAATTCCATCTGCCATCTTAATTCCCCTTTGCCAGGCAACTTAACATATTCCTGGGTTCCTGGGATTAAGATGTAGACATCTTTGGAGGAGGGGGAGCATTATTCTGCCTACTGCAAATTTTTACCCTTTCTTCAAGAGGACAGTGTGGTCTTAGCAATGATACACAAGATTTGTTTAGCAATCACAGGTTTTTGCATTTAGAGAATGACCTAGGGAGGAAAGAAGAGCTAACTATAACATTTATGGCACCTTTGTTAATTGAATAAAGCCCCACTTCCCAGGGACACTTTAATTCTCTCTATCAGAAAACTGTAATATTATATTGATTTTATAAGAATAAGACAATTTATTGCTATCTCTTAGAAAACTTCCATAGTACATATGTAAACCTGTTAGGTCAAAAATGTCCCAGGTGTATGCAGTGCACACTCATACAGCTGTAGGTGGTGTCACTGGTAAGGAAGGGACACTTTCTCAGAGGACAGTATCAACAAGGTCAGGAGCATAGAAAGATGCTACTCACAAGCAGCTTATAGAAAACATCAATAAGATGACCAGAGTGGAAAACATAAGTATACTTTTCCTGTGCATGGGTCTGGATCCTTGTTAGTTTTCAGAAATAAGCGAGGGAGATTTTAAAGGGAATCCCAAGAGAAGCTAATCACTGAAATTAAGTATTAATATTAGACTACTCTCTGATTATAAATTTTACAAGTTACATTAAATCTTCTTTCTCTTTCACAGAAGAATTTAAGTCAACATTCATGATGTGTTCCATTCACAAATCTTTTATTATGAGGTTAGTGGAAGAAAAGAAATGAGACTGTGTGTCTCTCTTCTGGCCTAAGTCAAGCCCTTGGATGCTTATTTCCAATCATTCAACTTCTTCAAGTGTTTTTTTGTCATGTTATTTTGTGTCACATTAATTATTTACACATTAGATAATTAGTAGACAATTGTATACAATTAGGAATGGTAGGCAGTTTTTGTAAACTTTTATCACGTTTTCTGAAAATCTACTTTTTTTCTTCTATGGATATTTAAGCCTTTTTTATTTGGAGAATTGTAAATTTAAGAAGCACTGTGTTTTTCTCATAATTTTTGTAGGTAGGGTTGTGGATGTAGTTGGCAAATTGTGGCAAATCTGCAGTAGTCTTTAAGTACCTGGCAAACTGCCTGCTCTATGCAACATAGTCCTTTCTTTCCAGGGTCCACCCAAATAAAATGTCCAAACTTGTAATTTAAAAATGAAGAAGTTCACATGCTTTCATTTGCTTTGTCCTGCTTTTGTTACTGGAATTCCTTGGTAACCCAAGAAAGGCCCTAAGGAGAAGCTGCCATGGCAATCTTAAGAATTCTACAAAATTCTTCCTTTTAAAATTCATTAGGGCTGCATTATCATATTGAGTTCATCTTGTTTAAAACACTGTGATTATTTCCTCTTGCCTTCATAGGATGAAAACTCAAGAATTCTGCCATCCAAAGAAATAGTTTCTCTCATAGTTAATTCATTTTGATATTTTTGACCCTTCCAAGATATAAAAGCTCAGGATCATTGACTCTCTCCATAACACTAGATGCTTTGCAGACTACAAGTCAGTCACAAATTCTAGGGACTCTGCCAACCATTATGTGCTCCATGGAAACTCACCTCACAGGGCTAATGCACTGCAGATTCACCATTGTCAGGGAGCTGCCAGAGACCACACCTTTAGAAACCAGGAGGAGACTTAGTGGGGATTCTGTGTGTGTCATTTGCAATGTTCTTATCCTGATGATCACTGTACAGTGCAATTTAAGTTGTTGCTAAGATGCTTCATATGTTCTATTCGACTGGCTTACAGTTTCAATTTGGAACTTCCAGAGTTCAAGAAATAACCCTTGCTTGTCACACACTTTATTTTTTAAAGAAAATGAATAAGGTTTCTCAATTACTCTAAGGTCTGTTTTTTTCTATTCCTTTCCATCAACCTTACATTTGTTCTTCTTATGGCCTTCAGTCATATATTATTAAATTTTTCACAGCAGTATCCTTGTAATTCTTACATTTTTCTTGTACCTTCCATAGCATCTATCACAGTTCAAGTTACAGGGTAACAACTCAGTGCAAATAAAATTTATCTTTCATTTTTCTTTATTTCTTTCAAAAATATTTTCTACATATGATTTCAGTATGGACATAGATGTAAAGAATTACTGGGCTGAAATGATCATGCAACTCACTAATTCTTAGAGTATGAGAGACCACAAGAATCACTTAAAAGAGGAAAGAAGGGAAAGAAAGACAAGGGAAGAGAACACATATTGAGTAACTGATACCATTTACTAATGGCTAAAAGAACTATTATTTTATTGGATGATTCTCAAAGTGTGGCTCTAGATGTGCAGCATTGGAATCATCTGAGAACTTGTTTGAAATGTCAGTTTCTGAGTTCTCCTCCAAACTTGCTGAGTTAGAAATTCGGGGGCTGAGGACCAGCAATCTGGTTTCTGCCAAGCTCTCTTGGTTATTCTGAAGCATGCTCATGTTTGAAAACCACTGAAGTCCAAACCCCTCCCTATGCACATAAAAAACAGAGGTCAGAGAAGTTGTGTGGTGGTTCAAGGTCATATAGTTAGCTCATTTAAGTGTGCTTGTTTACATTTCAAGCTCTCCTTTACCATAGGACCAGAGAGCTAGTTCCAAGTTTACTTGTGATTTTGCATGCTAATTATTGCTCCTCCCTGAATTCAACATATCCATAGAATACTTCAATTTACGTATAGCAATCATTGAGCATGTACAATAAACATATACATAATACTTGGAAATTTGAATTGGCTGAATGGTTTCTGAATATTCAGCTCTCAGTCTTCTATTATGCTTCATTTGACAATTTGTTTTTTAAAACCTAAAATCTTCTTACGTTTATAGTTAATATAAAATTAAAGCAGAGCTGCTCAAATTATATTTTCTTTTATTAAGACATCTTGATTTTTGTTTTGGTAGCACACTGTATTTTCACAAATCCCATCCCTCTACTCTCACGTGGCAGCTGCATGAAAACTTATACTCCCTTTGCGAACATCTTTCTACAATATGGAATTTTGTTTTTATTTATGCAGTTCTGCCTACTGGTTATGTTTATATTTACTTGAACTACTTGGTAGGAGAGGGCCTGCATGAATACTCTACAAATAAACATGAGAAAAATGAAGCCCTAACTATTCTTTCAGTAGAAATAGCACTTTATTGATGCTGAAAATTGCACTACAATTTACATTCTGTGGGTGACTATATGAGCATCTTTTCCTCCTATTTTTTATACACGTGAGGAGAAAAAAAAATATTTGGTTTGTGAAATAAGGTTTCCAATAGAAGAGGTATGCTAACAATGGCTAAAACTTATCTGAAAATATTTTACAATCAAGAAATGACATATTTTCTAGCATCTTATCTTGAAAATTCCTTGAGATCATTCCATAAATGTCAGCATTACCACGTGCGGTCAAGGTCATAACGCGCTCTGCATTATGGGTAAGAGTTTGATTTGAGAAATGCGGTAGGCAGAAGAGTGCTCCCCCTCCTCCAAAAATGTCTACATCCTAATCCCAGGAACCTAGGAATATGTTAAGTTATCTGGCAAAGGGAACTTTAGATGGCAGATGGAATTAAGGTTGCTAATCAGCTGGCACTAAAATAAGGGGATTATGCTGGATTGTCCAGGTGAGCCCAATGCAATTACAAGTGTTCTTAAAAGTAGAAAAGAGAGGCAGAATAGTGGAGTGAGAGGGATATGTGACTATGGACGAAAAATCAGAAATGCAGTGTTGTTGGCTTTGAAGCTAGAGAAAGGGGGCCCTGAGCCAAAGAATGTGGGCAGCTTCTATAAGCCAAAGAAGGCAAGGAAGCAGATTCTCCCCTAGAGCCTTCAGAAAGTAGTATAGTCCTGACAACACAATGACGATAGCACAGTGAGACCCATGCAGAGCTTCCAACGTAGAGAAATATAACGTAAATTTTTGTTGTTTTAAGCCACTAAAATTGTGGCAATTTGTATAGCAGCAATGGAAATTTTAATACAGGAAATAATATAGATCTAGATTCGAATCTCAGCTCTACCTCTTACTAGGTACATCCTCGAACAACTTTTCTGAACTCTGAGTTTAGATCATTTGTCAAAAAAATGCAGATAGAATAAGTGCCTATAAATAACCTTGCTTTAGGAATTTAGTAAGCAAATGTTTATAAACTGCTTGTCATTGGCCCTAGAATAAGTACATACCTGTTGTTATGTATAAAAGCAGAATTTTCTTTGATATGTAGTTAAAAGGCAAATAGTTTCTGAAAAAAAATGGGTCCACTTATTGAATCTTGAGTGTATTTCAATAGAAAGCTTTTTAAAAAGTAAACTTCTCTGCAAAATGGTTACATAAATGAACCACTGAAAATCATTAAGATAAGCCATTAAATTAGTTTTATTGAGAACCAACATCTTTTTGAGTGAGAAAGAAACTTTAGAATAATTCTAATCTTGTTAACGAAGCATGTCTTAGTTTGAAAAATTCTAGCTGCTGTCACAAATAAAACATCATTTTTCACTGACTTATAATTTTTAAAAAATGTCCCTCAGGTGGTAGATCAACACACATGTTTGTGTTTCATTAGAGGCTTTATTCCACTTAAAGATACAAGGGCACAGAATCCTCAACTTTAGATCTCTGTTAGGGCTTTGGATTCCTCAATCCAGTGGCATTGGGGGAAAAGAGGAAGTGGAGTAAGGTATTTCCACTTCTTAACCATTCTTTTTCTATAAGTTACACATCTCATTTGTGATCATATTTCCTTAGAGAACAATTCATAAAACCCCCTCCAGATGTAAGAGGTGATGCAAAATACAGTCCTCAGCTTGAGCACTGTTTAGTGACAACTGTGAACTATGGAAAGAGAAGCATCCCTTTTTGGTGAGCAGTTAAGCCATGTCCAACTCCTTATTGTGGAGAAACAGAGACCTAAAAATGGGCCTGAATACATTTACCAAAAACCTAAATCTGTGTATGACATTGGTTAGATTTTCTCATCATCCAAAAGCGTATGCAACATGTTCTCCATTAGTAAACCTCCCAATTGCCATAGTCTTCAGATGTGACAATTGCTAAAATAGTAAACAAGATATATAAAATCATTTTGCTCATGCTTGTCATTTTATAAGTGTGCAATGTATGTTAACAGAACTTCAATGTGCATCTAGTGCCACTCAAATAGAGAGTACTCATGTAACCTTTATTTGGGAAAGACATATTTAGAGCCAATAAATATGTACATGATTCTAAAAAGGATAAATGTTTTCTTTTTAATGACTTCCAAATAAATAAATGAGATACCTTTTAATTCAATATTAACATCACAGTTTATGAGGTTTACCTAAAGCATAATTATTGATGGTAATTAGGAGACACGAGGTTTCAGTTTTGTAGAAAAAATCATTTCTTGGAAATGTAAGCAATCTGTTGTTTACTCATCATTAAACATATGTTGTTTTGGATAATTCATAGCAAAAATAAAGGCCTGATCTAAAGTATCCTTAATTTATTTGCCAAGTTTTAAATATATTTTCCACTTATCTTAACATGACTATATTTGTGCATTTAGTTTATTTTTAGAAGATGAATAAAGGCCTTAAACAGCTACCTCTGCTGTATATTCCTCTATTTCTTTCAAGATATTTTTTTGCTTGAAGCAAAAAGTGACATAATAAGTATTCAACAAAAGGAAGTCAGAAGAAGATAACATAATCTGTAGAAGGAGATTTAGCCTGATGATGTTTCATTAAGATTCCTCATTTACATGGGACTCTTCAAAGGTGCTGTTGTATGTTTTTTTTTTAATTGCAAAAGTAATAAATTTTAACTGCAGTCAATTATGATCACTGTCCCTTTCAAACCCTTTGTCATGTATCCCCTCCTAAACACAGATATACATAAGCTTTCTTTGATTCTATGCTTTTTACAATTTTTAAAATATTTTTAAAATTCTGAGTTCCTTAAAAATAATTGCATTATTTCAGGAAATACTGAAGTTGTCATAGATTAAATCAGAGGAAATTCCCAGAGACTGTAGTTGGCCTCCAACTTTCAGTAGGGGCACCTTGTTATTATCCGCTTTTAGATAAACTACAAGTTGTTAGTACATCTACATATCTTCATGCACTGCAATTGCAGCTTTAGTAATGCACACATGTTCCTCTTGAGTTCTTAGATGTCTTTCCACATGGACATTCCAGTAGAGATGTTTCTGTATAGCAGATGCTTTTAAGCATTGCAGGGGTCATAAAAGAGAATGAGTGATATAACTTATTGAACTTAACTGGGGCTCTCATTCAGTGGAATATGTTTTCCACACTTTCCTTCCAGAGATAAGGGCCTGGTCAGGGTTATTTGAGAGAAGAAATGAGAATGAGAAGATTAAGTAGCCATTTTTACTTCTCAAGTCCATTTCACTCAGAAAAATATATGTGTCTACACAGTTTGTTCCTGAGCATGAATGAGATGGGTTTAATGCTGTGCCTTTAGTTGGAAGTGGGGTCGAGGGAGCATATTTTACTTTCCATGAGATAAGTTCATCTTGGTACATGAAAATTCTTCCAAAGGAAATGATTTCTGGGAGATTTTCTGGAAATCATTGATTCACTACATTCTTGTCTCCTTTAGAGTTGCTTCCTGCTGATTTGATGATTTTTTAACCTGGTAACAGGGGTCTGCACATTCTTGATCCTCAGATCTCAATCTGAGATATTCATCTCAGGATGAAGCTAGATGAAATTGGAATAAAACTGCTACAATAAGTAGCTCAAATATTCACATTACTCTCACATTTTTAATCTCATTCATCAAAAATATTTAGATAATATACTATTAAAATATCTTATGTGCAACTGTCTTTTCTTTGGGTCATTAGCAATAAGAAAATGTTTTTTATGTGAATCAGAAATATTTTTATTAGCCTAGATGCGAACAGGGAAGAGGTAGTTGTGTTCAGTGCTTCTAATTGTCAGTCTTTTCCATTTTAACCAATTGAATGGGTATGAAATGGTATCCCGTGGAGATTTTCATTAATATTTTCCTTATGACTAATATTATTGAGCACTTTTTCATGTGGTTATTGACTATTCCTACATTTTCTGTTATAAATTGTCCCTTCTAGTCTTTTTTCATTTTTAAAATTAGTTGTTTTCTTTGTTGTTTGGTTGGTTGTAAGATTTCATTATATATTCTGAATTATAATCCTTTTTTAGATATATGTACTGCAAAAGTGTTCCCAGTCTGGGATTTGTAACAGAGCCTTCTGATGAGTAGAAGTTTTAAATTTGAAGAAGTCCAATGTATAATTATCTTTTAAATTTTATAGTTAATGCTTTTTTTTTTAATCCTCTCAAGAAATATTTGCCTATTCAAGCTCTTGAATATATTCTTCTGTGTTTTCTTCTGGAGCTTTATTTTTTTAAAATTTTAAGTTCAGGTGTATAATCCATCTTAAGTTAGTTTTGATGTAAGGTGGGAGATAGGGGCTGAGATTTAACTTTTTCCACACATTTATCCAAACAATGTAGCTAATGTTTTGTTTTGCTTTTTTGTTTTTTTCTAGACTCTTCATTCTGTTCAGTTTATCAAAATATCTAGCCTTATCACACTTTCTTGATCATATAGCTTTATAATAAATCTTTTAATCAGTTAGCTTAAATCTTCCAATTTTGTTCTTCTTCCTTCAACATTGTTTTGGCCCTTCTAGTTCCTTAGCATGCTGTGTCAGTTATTGAGTTCTTGCCTTTTAATTAAATACTAATCCTCCTCTATCCTTTTTGTGATGCTGAAGATTTGATTCTGTGAACTACCTTTCTCCTTTGCCAGCTATGTCCCTGTTTAGCTCTGCCAATAGGGAGCACAAGAGGGGGACTGCAATGTGAGATGGGCTATGCATAATTTTTTTTTCCTGAAAAACATCCTGAAAGCCTGCAGTTCCAGAAAGAGTACTCTAGAGTCTCCACGGTGGCAGCAGAGCCCAGGCTCATACCCTTTTCTTTATGTTACCAGCTCCATTTACAATGTGAAGTTCTCACATCCAAGCTTTATCCATATTTCTCTATGTGGCCACCACTCAAAAATAGATGTGCCCTTATCTGTGGCATAGCCTGTCTTCAGTATTTTCCAGAGGAGAGAGTGACTTAGACCTAGAAAGTGGGCTTAGGACAATTTGGACAGAGAACACAGGGATCACAGATGATCAGAGTAGGGTCTACAAGGGGATCTCTGGCTCATGTCCAGTAGTTAACTTCATCACATGGACCCCTCACTCTAGGAAGAATTCAGCTAAAACAGAGCACAGAGCCCAGGGCCTGAAAACTCTTGCCTGCCTCTAAGGTGATTCTGCTTGTAATTCATATTAATATATTCAAAACAAGTAGTATAGATTACATATTTTATGCCTGACTTTGTATAATATGCTGAGTATTCAACAGCCAAAAATAAATAGCCCTATTTTTGAATAAATAGTCGGGAAGAGGCAATTGCTTCTTCTCACATTGCTCTATTGTTTGGATTTGTTCTAATGAGTATATACAAGCTGTGTAAATATAGACTGTGAAAAAAATTTGCAGTGTCTAAAATTGACAACAGAATAATATAGAGAAAATCCAAAAACACTTGTGATTTCATGTGGAAAGTAGAAATATCACAAAAGAAGTTGGCAAGAGATATGAGCAAGTTAGAGAAGAAAATCAGAGGGCTAACAAACATAGGGAGAAAAATCTCATTCTACATTCAGACCAATGCAAATTGAAGCAAAATTAGCTATCACTATTTATTACTAGATCACCAAAATTTAGAAGTCTATATAATTCACCCTAGATTATAAAAATATGTCTGAATCATAAACTTTGGATAATGCTAGAAAATTGATCACGGAATCATCAAATCTTAATTTTAAGCAAATAGTTCCCAGCCTGCGTGCAACTTATAAGAGGGCAAAACATTGGACATGTATTGTAGGTGTTTACAGGCTTATTGAAGAAACATTTAGCAACAGTGTAATAAGGAAGGTGACCTAATGGGTTAGGGAAAAAAAAAATGGGTGGTTTCAATTTGAGCTGTACCTTGAAGAAAGTTAAGGGAAGGGATACAAGGTCAGGTAAAGGGGATCAACTGGAAGCCAAGAAAGCAGGATCAGGTGAGTCCAGAGGGAGATTAATGATTCAAATTAAATACTGGATAAATACTACAAAATATTAATACATCTGAGAATTCCATGGTAAGATTTTAGAGCACTATGCTCCATAAGAGAATGGAGGAAAAACTCCAGATATACAGTGAAGTATTACATTTACATAGGAGAACTGTGGATGTCCATTAGCCAATTACAGTCATTTATTTACCCAGAGTTTTGGAATCTTTTTATTCCTCCAACATTCCTTTTTCTCTTGCTTTGTTCATGTCTGAAGCTTCATTGGTAGTTGGAATGAGTCTTAACAAGTCAGCAGCTGACAATACACCAAAAGATATAATGAAGGTCTATATCAGAGGACATGTACACATCACACACAAGACTTCAGGAAGAAAAAAAAATAATACATACCTATATTATTCAAATACTAAACAGCAGTATTTCACTTTGTCTTTCTTTGTTTATTCTTCCTCATACTTCTTTGCTTTATATGATTGTTTTATACAGCCACCATTTTACACACATATATATTTTCAAAACAAATGTAAATGGATTAGCCACTTAAATAGTTTACCTTCTGGAAAACATAGATTCTAAAACTATTGATTACACACTTTCTATGGGAAGAGTCTTCAAAACTCATTTTACAGATATTGTTGGCTCTGGAATTTTGTTACTTAAGTACCAGGAGTCTAGATCCATTTGGTCACATCTTAGTTTGTTGCTCTAAGAATGAGTATTACTTTCTATGCTTCTAGAACTTATCTAAAACTTTAGAGTATGTGTGGATTAGTTTTACATAGAATTACCTCGGTGTTAATCATGCATGTCAAAAATGAGGAGGGAGTTGTCTATTTGAAGACTGTCTGACTGACAAGTGCATTGTTTACTTAATAGTTGTCACTTTACAGTTCTACTAAGTTGGGACTGGCTTCCCATTTACTATATCACATATATCCACTTTTAAAGCTAAGTAGCATATGTCAGAGATGTCTAAAGGGAATGAAGGGTGGGGTCGGTTATAGGAAATTATTTGAATGAATTATTAATATATCAAAGGCAAGATAATCATGAAAAGTACCCTTTTGCATTGTGTGATTAGTAACAAAGAATCAAAATGGAAAGTAATTTTAGGAAATACATGAGCATAATCAAACTAGGCTTAGTGTCAATTAGTCAATAAATAGTGATCTACACTGTGTATCCAGCAGTGCTTTGCTTGCCAGAGTTTGTGTAGCAAACACATATTTATCCAATTGTTGTCTTCACATGTTACTGGGCTTAAGCTGGAGGCAAACTTCTTCATATTAGTCAGATTTTTTTTTTTTTTTCTTTTTGCGGTATGCGGGCCTCTCACTGTTGTGGCCTCTCCCGTTGCGGAGCACAGGCTCTGGATGCGCAGGCCCAGCGGCCATGGCTCACGGGCCCAGCCGCTCCTGCGGCATATGGGATCCTCCCAGACCGGGGCACGAACCCGTATCCCCTGCATCGGCAGGTGGACTCTCAACCACTGCGCCACCAGGGAGGCCCCATATTAGTCAGATTTTGAAGTCACATTTAACTTAAATACTTAATGTTATCTTAATTTGTTAACGTTCCTGATTGACCAACAAGAAACATTTTTCACCCAATTATATTTCATCTAAAATTATTTTTATCCATGTATTCAGACAATAATTTTATTTCATTCTATACCATAATAAAGTATTTTAAAAGTTCAAATATATGTGTGTTAAAATTACTCACATACTAATAATGTCCTTTGGTTAGAAAAGTCAATTCACATATATTTTATTTATTTATTTTATTGAGCTTTGACATACATCCTCCTTTCTCTTATCTCTTCTTTTTTTTTTCACATCTTTATTGGAGTATAATTGCTATGTAATGTTGTGTTAATTTTCTGCTGTATAAAAATGTGAATCAGCTATATGTATACATATAACCCCATACCCCCTCCCTCTTGAATCTCCCTCCCACCCTCCCTATCCCACCCCTCTAGGTGATCACAAAGCATCAGCTGATATCCCTGTGCTATGCGGCTACTTCCCACTAGCTATCTGTTTTATATTTGGTAGTGTATATAAGTCCATGTCACTCTCTCACTTTGTCTCAGCTTATCCTTCCCCCTCCCTGTGTCCAAAAGTCCATTCTCTACATCTGCATCTTTATCCTGTCCTGCCCCTAGATTCATCAGAACTTTTTTTTTAGATTGCATATATATGTGTTAACATACGATATTTATTTTTCTCTTTCTGACTTACTCCACTCTGTGTGACAGTCTCTAGGTCCATCTACCTCACTACAAATAACTCAATTTCATTTTTTATGGCTAATATTCCATTGTATATATGTGCCACAGTTTTTTATCCATTCATCTGTCAATGGACACTTAGGTTGCTTCCATGTCCTGGCTATTGTAAATAGAGCTGCAGTGAACACTGTGGTACATGACTCTTTTTCAATTATGGTTTTCTCAGGGTACATGCCCAGTAGTGGGATGGCTGTGTCCTATGGTAGCTCTATTTTTAGTTTTTTAAGGAACCTCCATACTTTTATTCATAGTGGCTGTATCAATTTACATTCCCACTAACAGTGCAAGAGGGGCCCTTTTCTCCACACCCTCTCCAGCATTTATTCTTTGAAGATTTTTGGATGATGGTCATTCTAACTGGTGTGAGCTGATACCTTGTAGTTTTGATTTGCATTTCTCTAATGATTAGTGTTGTTGAGCATCCTTTCATGTGTTTGTTGGCAATCTGTATAGCTTCTTTGGAGAAATGTCTATTTAGATCTTCTGCCCATTTTTGGACTGGGTTTTTGTTTTTTTTGATATTGAGCTGCATGAGCTGCTTGTGAATTTTAGAGCTTAATCCTTTCTCAGTTGTGTCATTTGCAAATATTTTCTCCCATTCTGAGAGTTGTCTTTTCATCTTGTTTATGATTTCCTTTGCTGTGCAAAAGCTTTTAAGTTTCATTAGGTTGCATTTGTTTATTTTTGTTTTCCTTTCCATTTCTCTAGGAGGTGGGTCAAAAAGGATCTTGCTGTGATTTATGTCATAGAGTGTTCTTCCTATGCTTTCCTCTAAGAGTTTTATAGTGGCTGGCCTTACATTTATGTCTTTAATCGATTTTGAGTTTATTTTTGTGTATAGTGTTCTAGGTTCTTTCTTTTACTGGTAGCTGTCCAGTTTTCCCAGCACCACTTATTGAAGGACTGTCTTTTCTCCATTGTATATTCTTGCCTCCTTTATCAAAAATAAGGTGATCATATGTGCGTGGGTTTATCTCTGGGCTTTCTATCCTGTTCCATTGATCTATTTTTCTCTTTTGTGCCAGTACCATACTGTCTTGATTACTGTAGCTTTGTGCTATAGTCTGACGTCTGGGAGCCTGATTCTTCCAGCTCTGTTTTTCTTTCTCAAGATTGCTTTGGCTATTCGGGGTATTTGGTGTTTCCAAACAAATTTTGAAATTTTTTGTTCTACTTCTGTGAAAAATGCCATTGGTAGTTTGATAGGGATTTCATTTGCACATTGCATCTATGTTCATCAGTTATATTGGCCTATAGTTTTCTTTCTTTGTGACATCTTTATCTGGTTTTGGGTAGTAGATTCATTTTCACAGTGTTGATTCTTCCAATCCAAGAACATGGTATATCTCTCCATCTGTTCGTATTGGCTTTAATTACTTTCATCAGTGTCTTATAATTTTCTGCATACAGGTCTTTTGTCTCCTTAGATAGGTTTATTCCTAGATGTTTTATTCTTTTTGTTGCAATGGTAAATGGGAGTGCTTCCTTAATTTCTCTTTCAGGTTTTTCATCATTAGTGTATAGAAATGCGAGAAATTTCTGTGCATTAATTTTGTATCCTGCTACTTTAATAAATTCATTGATTGGCTCTAGTAGTTTTCTGGTAGCTTCTTTGGGATTCTCTATGTGTAGTATCATATCATCTGCAAACAGTGACAGCTTTACTTCTTCTTTTCTGATTTGAATTCCTTTTATTTCTTTTTCTTCTCTGATTGCTGTGGCTAAAACTTCCAAAACTATGTTGAATAAGAGTGGTGAGAGTGGGCAACCTTGTCTTGTTCCTGATCTTGGAGGAAATTGTTTCAGTTTTTCACCATTGAGAACATGTTGGCTGTGGGTTTGTCATATATAGCCTTTATTATGTTGAAGTAAGTTCCCTCTATGCCTACTTTCTGGAGGGTTTTTATCATAAATTGGTGTCAAATTTTGTTGTAAGCTTTTTCTGCATCTATTGAGCTGATCATATGGTTTTTATCCTTCAATTTGTTAATATCATTTAACACATTGATTGATTTGCATATATTGAAGACTCCTTGGATTCCTGGGATAAACCCCACTTGATCATGCTGTATGCTCCTTTTAATGTGCTGTTGGATTCTGTTGGCTAGTATTTTGTTGAGGATTTTTGCATCTATGTTCATCAGTTATATTGTCCTATAGTTTTCTTTCTTTGTGACATCTTTATCTGGTTTTGGTGTCAGAGTGATGGTGGCCTCATAGAATGAGTTTGCGAGTGTTCCTCCTTCTGCTATATTTTGGCAGAGTTTGAGAAGGATAGGTGTTATCTCTTCTCTAAATGTTGGATAAAATTCGCCTGTGAAGCCGTCTGGTCTTGGGCTTTTGTTTCTTTGATGATTTTTAATCACAGTCTCAATTTCAGTGCTTGTGATTAGACTGTTTATATTTTCTATTTCTTCCTGGTTCAGTCTCAGAAGGTTGTGCTTTTTCTAATAATTTTTCCATTTCTTCCAGGATGTCCATTTTATTGGCATAGAGTTGCTTGTAGTAATCTCTCATGATCCTTTGTATTTCTGCATTGTCAGTTGTTACTTCTCCTTTTTCACTTCTAATTCTATTGATGTGAGTTTTCTCCCTTTTTTTCTTAATGAGTCTGGCTAATGGGTTATCCATGTTGTTTATCTTTTCAAAGAAACAGCTTTTAGTTTTATTGATCTTGCTATTGTTTCCTTCATTTCTTTTTCATTTATTTCTTATCTGATCTTTATGATTTCTTTCTTTCTCTAACTCTGGGGTTTTTTGTTCTTCATTCTCTAATTGCTTTAGGTGTAAGGTTTGGTTGTTTATTTGAGATGTTCCTTGTTTCTTGGGGTAGGATTGTATTTTTATAACCTTGCCTCTTAGAACTGCTTTTGCTGCATCCCACAGGTTATGGGTTGCTGGGTTTTCATTGTCATATGTTTCTAGGTTTTTTTAAATTTCCTCTTTGATTTCTTCTGTGATCTCTTGTTCATTTAGTAATGTATTGTTTAGCTTCCATGTGTTTCTATTTTTTCCAGATTTTTTCCTGTAATTGATATCTAGTCTCATAGTGTTGAGGTCAGAAAAGACACTTGATACAATTTCAATATTCTTAAATTTACCAAGGCTTAACTTGTGACCCAAGATATTCTATCCTGGAGAATGTTCCAGGAGCACTTGAGGAGAAAGTGTATTCTGTTGCTTTTGGAGGGAATGTCCTGTAAATATCATTTAAGTCTATCTTGTTTAATGTATCATTTAAAGCTTGTGTTTCCTTATTTATTTTCATTTTGGATGATCTGTCCATTGGTGAAAGTGGGGTGGTAAAGTCCCCTACTATGATTTTGTTACTGTCGATTTCCCCTTTTACCACTGTTAACATTTGCCTTATCTATTGAGGTGCTCCTCTGTTGGGTGCATAAATATTTATAATTGTTATATCTTCTTCTTGGATTTATCCCTTGATCATTATGTAGTGTCCTTCTTTGCCTCTTGTAATAGTCTTTATTTTAAAGTCTCTTTTGTCTGATATGAGAATTGCTACTCCAGCTTTCTTTTGATTTCCATTTGCATGGAATATCTTTTTCCGTCCCATCACTTTCAGTCTGTATGTTCCCCTAGGTCTGAAGTGGGTCTCTTGTAGACAGCATATATATGGGTCTTGTTTTTTATCCATTCAGCCAGCCTATGTCTTTTGGTTGGAGCATTTAATTCATTTACATTTAAGGTAGTTATCAATATGTATGGACTTATTACCATTTTCTTAATTGTTTTGGGTTTGTTACTGTAGGTCTTTTCCTTCTCTTGTGTTTCCTGCCTAGAGAAGTTCCTTTAGCATTTGTTGTAAAGCTGTTTTGGTGGTGCTGAATTCTCTTAGCTTTTCTTGTTTGTAAAGGTTTTAATTTCTCCGTCAAATCTGAATGAGATTCCTGCTGGGTAGAATAATCTTGCTTGTAGGTTTCTCCTTTTCATCACTTTAAATATGTCCTGTCACTCCCTTCTGGCTTGCAGAGTTTCTGCTGAATGTTCAGCTGTTATCCTTATGGGGATTCCCTTGTATATTATTTGTTGCTTTTTTTCCTTGCTGCTTTTAATATTTTTTCTTTGTATTTAATTTTTCATAGTTTGATTAATATGTGTCTTGGCATGTTTCTCCTTGGATTTTCTTGTCTGGGCCTCTCTGTTCTTCATGGACTTGATTGACTCTGTCCTTTCCCATATTAGGGAAGTTTCCAACTATAATCTCTTCAAATAATTTCACAATCCCTTTCTTTTTCTCTTCTTCTTCTGGGACCCCTCTAATTCAAATGTTTGTGCATTTAATGTTGTCCCAGAGGTCTCTCAGGCTGTCCTCAATTCTTTTCATTCTTTTTGTTTTTCTGCTCTGGGGTAGTTATTTCCAGTATTTTATCTTCCAGGTCGTTTATCCATTCTTCTGCCTCAGTTATTCTGCTATTGATTCCTTCTAGAGAATTTTTAATGTCATGTATTGTCTTGTTCATCATTGTTTGTTTGCTCTTTAGTTCTTCGAGTTCCTTGTTAAACATTTCTTGTATGTTCTCCATTGTATTTCCAAGATTTTGAGTCATCTTTACTATCATTACTCTGAATTCTTTTTCAAGTAGACTGCCTATTTCCTCTTCATTTTTTTGGCCTGGTGGGTTTTGCCTTGCTCCTTCATCTGCTGTGTGTTTTTCTGTCTTCTCATTTTGCTAAACTTACTCTGTTTGGGGTCTCCTTTTCACAGGCTGTAGGTTTGTAGTTCCTGGTGTTGTTTTTGGTGTCTGCCCCCAGTGACTAAGATTGGTTCAGTGGGTTGTTAGGCTTCCTAGTGGAGGGGATTGTTGCCTGTGTTCTGGTGTATGAGGCTGGATCTTGTGTTTCTGTTGAGCAGGCCCACATCTGGTGATGTGTTTTGAGGTGTCTGTGACCTTATTAAGATTTTAGGCAGCCTCTCTGTTAATAGGTGGGGTTGTGTTCCTGTGTTGCTAGTTGCTTGGCATAGGGTGTCCAGCACTATAGCTACTGGTCATTGAGTGGAGCTGGGTCTTAGTGTTGAGGTGGAGATTTCTTGGAAATCTTTCACCATTTGATATTTCTTGAGTCCGGGAGGTATCTGGTGCACCAATGTTCTGATCTCAGCTCTCCCACCTCAGAAGCACAGCCCTGACACCCGGCTGGAACACCAAGACCCTGTCAGCCACATGGCTCAGAAGAAAAGGGAGAAAAAAAGAAAGAAGGAAAGAAAGAAAGAGAAGAAAATAGAAAGTTATTAAAATAAAAAATAAAAAATTTATTAAAAATTAAAAAGTATTTTTTTAAAAAGAAAAAAATATAATAAAATACAGATAGAACCCTAGGACAAGTGGTGAAAGCAAAGGTATACAGACAAAATCACCCAAAGAAGCATACACATACACACTCACAAAAAGAGAAAAAGAAAGAAAATATATATATATATATATAAAAGGAAGAGAGCAACTAAATCAATAATATACAAATCTACCAATGATAATAAACTCTAAATATTAAACTAAGATAAACATAAAACCAGAAACAAATTAGATGCAGAAAGCAAACCCCAAGTCTACAGTTTTCCCCAAATACCACTGCCTCAATTTTGGGTTGATTCATTGTCTATTCAGGTATTCCAGAGATGCAGGGTACATCAAGTTGATCATGGAGATTTAATCTGCTGCTCCTGAGGCTGCTGGGAGAGATGTCCCTTTCTCTTCTTTGTTCGCACAGCTCCTGTGGTTCAGCTTAGGATTTGGCCCTGCCTCTGGGTGTAGGTCACCTGAGGGCATCCGTTCTTTGCTCAGACAGAACGGGGTTAAAGTAGCAGCTAATTAGGGGGCTCTAGCTCACTCAGGCTGGGGGGAGGGAGGGGTCCTGAATGGGGGCAAGCCTGCAGAGGCAGAGGCCAGCATGAAATTGCACCAGCCTGAGGCATGCCGTGTGTTCTCCCAGGGAAGTTGTCCCTGGATCACGGGACCCTGGCAGTGGCGGGCTGCACAGGCTCCCAGGAGGGGAGGTGTGGATAGTGACCTGTGCTGGCACACAGGCTTCTTGGTGGCTGCAGCAGCAGTCTTCGCGTTTCATGCCCGTCTGTGGTGTCTGCACTGATAGCCGCTGCTTGCACCCGTCCCTGGGGCTCGTTTAGGTGGTGCTCTGAATCCTCTCTCCTCGCACACCTCGCAACAATGGTCTCTTGCCTCTTATGCAGGTCCAGACTTCCCCCAGAGTCCCTCCTGGCTAGCTGCTGTGCACTAGACCCCTTCAGGCTGTGTTCATGCAGCCAACCCCAGTGCATTCCCTGGGATCTAACTTCCGAAGCCCAAGCCTCGGCTCCCATACCCCACTCGTCCTGGCGGGTGAGCAGAGAAGCCTCTTGGGCTGGTAAGTGCTGGTCGGCACTGATCGTCTGTGCGGGAATCTCTTCCCTTTGCCCTTTGCATCCCTATTGCTGCGCTCTCCTCCATGGCTCCAAAGCTTCCCCCACACCACCCCCAGTCTCCACCAGTGAAGGGGCTTCCTATTGTGTGGAAACTTTTCCTCCTTCACAGCTCCCTCCCAGAGGTGCAGATACTGTCCCTATTCTTTTGTCTTCTTTCTTTTTCCTTTTGCCTTACCCAGATACGTGGGGAGTTTCTTGCCTTTTGGGAAGTCTGAGGCCTTCTGCCAGCATTCAGTAAGTGTTCTGTAGGAGTTTTTCCACATGTAGATGTATTTCTGATGTATTTGTTGGGAGGAAGGTGATCTCCAAGTCTTACTCCTCTGCCATCTTGAAGGTCTCCCAGTTCACATTTATTGCATTCATTTTATTCTCTTTGATAGATCTTAATTGAAATACTTTTGAGTTGTTCCAGGCTAAAACACTTGGAATGGAAACAATGCCTGTGCTTATGTCTTTTTCTATTGTACAACTAGAAAAATAGCTAATGGGATTCTTGTTTCTTGGTACCAATGGGCAAAACCACACTGTGGATACTGGGGATTCTTGTTGCCTAGGAGTCAGTTACTAGCATCAAGTATGTAGACACTGTGATAAAACTGATACTAGCTTAGTCATTACTTTTTCTCATTTTCTTTTAAATGCTAAAATATGTATATTCTAAATTTTTCTGTACTAGTTCTTAGCCTTTTAGTTCTTTTTTTACCAACAAAAAGGACCACTTGGCAAAAACTTGTAGTTAGTCCTGTCCCAGATGGTACATTCAACCAGATCTTGGATATGAGAAATTTAAGGAACTGTAGTATAAAAATCTGGATATCAGCTTGAAATTGTTATCACTGATGATCTATGTCTAACCTGTGCTGTAGTGATGATAATTGTCCACCTTTCTTTTTCTATTATGTCTGACATGTCTTCTTGGTAACTGCTATGGATATTTCTTGCATTAGTCTACTAAGCATCATTTTTCCTTCTGGAGTATGGCACGTTAGACCACTCGGCCATCCTGACACGACCATTTTTCCTTCTGGTAGAAACATTCTTCTTACTTGCTCAGTGGCCATGGTTCATGGGCCCAGCCACTCCGTGGCATGTGGGATCCTCCTGGACCAGGGCACGAACCCGTGTCCCCTGCATCAACAGGCGGACTCTCAACCACTGCATCACCAGGGAAGCCCCCTTTTTACTTTTGAAAGGATACCTTTCCCTGTTGTTTGCAGTCTTAGTGTACTACATTGATCACTTATATCCAATCCATCAGCAAATTCTTTTGGTCTAATGTTCAAATTATATCCAGAACTGATCCCCTCTTATTATCTCTACAGTTACCATTGCCTCCTACATACACTATTTCAAGAACCTCTCAACTGGTCTTTGGGCTTCCCTGGTTTAGCTCTCTACAATCTTTTCTCAACATAACAGTCAACATGACTTTATTAAAAAGTAAACTAGGGCTTCCCTGGTGGCGCAGTGGTTGAGAGTACACCTGCCGATGCAGGGGACACGGGTTAGTGCCCCGGTCCACGAAGATCCCACATGCCACAGAGCGGCTAGGCCCGTGAGCCATGGCCGCTGAGCCTGCACGTCCGGAGCCTGTGCTCCACAACGGGAGAGGCCACAACAGTGAGAGGCCCGTGTACCACAAAAAAAAAAAAAAAAAGAGTAAACTAAACCATATTACTCCTCTTCAAAATTCTCCATTCTTTTCCCATCTTACTCACAGTGAAAATCAAAGTCCCTGCTGGGACTTACATGGTCAGGTCCCCTGTTATTTCTTCAAGCTCATCCCTTAATACACCACCCCACCATCACTCCACACCAGTCACACTGAGAGTTTGCACTTTCTGTTTCTTCTGCCTAAAAAACTTCACCTAGATATATTTGTGAATTGCTCCCTTTCTTTCTTTAAGTATTTATACAAATATTTAAACACTGCTCCATACAGAGTAGGCAATCATTAAATATTTGTTGATTGTCTGAATGACTGTCAGTCAGTTTCTCTGCCCTCCTCTGACAAGGGGTAGTCACATATCCTAAGAATACATTTATCAATCTCTCATATCCTTTCCTCTCACTCTTTCTCTTTTTTCTCTTTCTCTTTCTTCCTAAGGAAATTGATTTTGGAGTGTAGGAGATAAGGTGAAAAAGAGGTAAAGCTCATTCTTATTGATAGAAATTCTCTCTCAGTTACTTGCAGATTAGAATCCTAAGCATGAGTCCCAGTCCTTTCTAGCAGATGGCAGATTTTTAAATTGTCACTTACTTGCCTTCAGTATCACGTCCTCTCTGATCCTGCTTACTCATCCACCTGTGTGAACAACCCCAATATATAGAATCCATTATTTCACATTCCATTGCTGACTGCTTCCTGGGCTCCTTAAACTGTAAAGACTGTAGGACACCAGTAGCAGAGACAAACACACTACATAAAGATGCTGTTCACATTTGGACAAACATTTTAGCTTCAGTTGCATCATACAGACAATATAAGTCCTGATAGACTATAAGGAGTTCAAATATGAAATATATCAAAGACTTGGTTAGAAAGTATGTCAAGTTCTTCTGTTATAAATGTACATAGATTTTTTTAACCAAATGTATTTTTCTGATTGATATTCTCTCTAGTATAAATTGTAATGCAAAGCAGTTATATTTATAAGATGGTTTACCCTTTCCCCTCCTCAAAACCCCACATTAGAGAATGTGAACTGTTTTTTGAGTTCACCATTTTAGATAGCCCAAAAAAGTCTATAAGTAATCTACCAAACCTCTATCAAGTGAATACTGGCTACAAGAGATACATATGATCTTGCAACTTAGAAAAGGAAAAAGGCACATATTCATCAGTTCATTAATTTAACGAATATGTATTAAGTCTTTACTATATACCAGGTACTCTTACAAATGCTGAGATACAATCATGACTAAGACAGAAATAGTCCATGCTACCATATTGCTTGTTAAACATTTGGCTCCACTTTGGCAATGTGGAAGTATTCCTAATTTATAAATCTTCAGCATTTTCAATGTATGTGTTTTGAGTGAATATAACTACAACTCTTTTTTTTTTGGAGGCTAGTTCAACAGTGTGTGTGAAATTTTCTTATCATTCATTCATTTGCATAGGTATCATTAGCCCCTGTAATTTCTGATAAAGGCTGGAAAATTCTTATCACAACTGTATTTGTGCTTTTGGAAGTTCACTGAACATAAAGGAACCACAACAACCGAAACTAAAAAACAAGATTACAGAATTGGCCCCACCACTTGCTTGCTCTATTACTGTCAGTAACTTGTCTCATCTGCCTTTCAACATATTTCTTGCATAGAAAGTCATATTAAAGGGTTTTGATGATTTTTTAATTTTTGAGAATCTATCAAAGAATCATTTTATTTTATATTTGGATGTATTGGGGCAGGTTTGTTTCATTTCTTTGTATGTTTTATTTCCAGTTTAGATAATTAGGTAGTAATTAGTAATATTTGACATCCTCTTCAGTGTCATCCACTTTCATCAGTCTACAAAATAAGGCTTTATTTTTTTTTCAATTTCAAAACTTCTTTGAAAGATATATTTCTTTTTTTATTTCGTGTGGTTTATTTGGATTGATTTTTGGAGCTCACTTGTGTTTTTATGTTTTTCAATTTAGTCCCATCTATAGCCTTCATATATTTTCCATTCCTAATTCTAGCCCATTTTATTACATAATTGAAATATCTCATATCTCACTGAATGTTGAATAGTGTCTGCTTGCAAATCTCACAAATTTAACACAAAAGGTGTTTGGCTTACAGAAGATACACTGTGAAAAATCAATGATATCATGAAAGATTAAATATTTATAAAGCATATTGGTATTATGGGCATATAATTGGGGGAATTGTGCTCTTTTATTTTGCATGAGTGCCTTTAGAAATTTTTAAAAACTGAGCTGAAATAATTGAAAAATCAGGATCCTCAGAGCACAAGGCATCTATCCCCATCCATAGTTGTAGGGACTCCATGGAAATACACATCAGAGAATTGCTCTTGACAGTTTGGGCAGTGTGGACTTGCTCCAACTGACACTAGAAGGGCATCCCAAAGGGATCATGTACAGGACTTACAACGGTACAAGTGTCCATCATCTGTCAGCCATCTTCTCTCATCTCTGACTTGGGTTCCTTTTGTTCTGTCTTTGGGACTCAGACACCACATCACTCATGGCATCTGACAGAAACCACAAGCAGATTGAGAAAATAAAAATAAATTTTTATAGCTGAACTTTCATATCGTGCTATGTTCTTTGAATGCCATAATTTCTGTTAGATGCCTATTTAGTAAGTCCCAGATGTGCTGGCTGATATTCAAAAGGGAGTTACCATTCAGTGCTTGATAAACAATATGGGTAAGTGATATTTCATTCACTATTTCTCAAATTGAGTTGCTTTCCTTTACCAGTCTGCTGTGGTAATCAACCCCTGTGACTTTATGGGCAACTTTTTCTAAGGCATATCTCTTTTAGACAAAGAGTATTTATCTCATCACTACATGATAGATAATGACCCATAACTGCTTAGACATAAAATTCCATTGTCGATTTTTGCCTGGGTATGTTTACATTTTATTTTAATTTCGTCTATACTGTTGGTTCATGGAAGATCCTTTGCATCCTCTTTCATATTGCAATGGGCATGAGTATAATTTAGGGTTTTCAATGTAAAAGCAGGATGTATAGAACCACAAAAATCTTAATAATTTTGATTTCTCTTTCCCCAACATTGTGTCACACATTATTGCACAGTGCTGTCTATAAAATAGCACAAAACAGGGATTTAGTTCCCTTAATATATTTTTCTTTTATAAAGAATGTTTCTGAGACTACTTTTCCCTTTCTATACTGTTCATCAGGACATGTTCTAAGCTTTCTTGCTTGTTTGCTATTGTATATAGATTGCCATGGTTTTCTCAGTGTATGATTTACATCTAGTAAGTATTTTCCTATCAGGTTGTTGAAGTCTTTTACTTAGTCACTCATTAGTATTGACTTCTATAAATTAATATATACCTTAATTCTCTGTTTGGCATCTAATCTTTCTATAAACTACCAAAATTTTACTTTATTGTGACACTTGGAATTAGCTCTATATCCAGCAGGAAATTTATTTCATAGTCCCTAAATACCCTGCTGCTCTTATGAACCCAAGTGGTATTATCAATATTTTAGTGAATTATGTGAATCAACCTAGTCAACCGACAAATCTGAGCACCATGTTGCCCACAGATAAATATAAATAGGTTTCCTTGTCTTCAGTATTCTTACAGTCTATTGAAGGTGACAAGGCATGAATAAAAGGAGTCAACAAAAGAATCAACAGAGGACAAATGATAGATTGATTAAAGAGAGATGGGAACAAATACCAGAAGTTACAGAGAACAGATCTCTGTGGAGAGAAGTCAGAAGTGAAAATAGAGGTGGAATGCCAAGATTGAAGATAGATACAACTGAACCTTAAAGAATGGGTTTGTTTATATTGACAGTTTGAGGAGCTAGAATATGAGGAGTTTGATCCTTAGAGGTGGAAGCTTGGAGGGCTATGCAAAAAAAGTATAGAAGCAGGAAAGCAAATGAAATTTGTGGAAAAAAATGTCATTATATCATTTTGCTCAGTAGTGACAGTTTGTGTATACAATAGGAGGTAAAACCAGATGAAAAGTTTGTGTTCCGAAACTGAGAGTATTTTATACCAGGTTAAGTAGACTATGATAAAATATTATTTCAGAAAAACTAGTAGGTAGGATGCAAGTTGGAAGCAGGAAGAGAAGAGATTACATCATTTTAGTGTTCCAGGGGATACACAGGGCCCCACCACAGTGTTAGCTGTAAGAATAGAAAGAAAGGAATGGCTGAGAAAGAAGTTATATAGAAACTAAAGATCAGGTAATTAAGGTAAGCCTGAAATGGGTTTTGTCAGGGAAATTATGAATTCAGTTTTCAAAATGCCAAATTTGAGATGAAAATGGAGTGTCTCAGAATATCTCTTGTATCTAATTATTTTAGATACAGGATTGTAATCCAAGATTAAAAGCCAGGGACAAAGGTTTTAGAGTTGACCTTTGTGGTGTGGTGTGTATGCAATGTTGAGAGCAAAGCTCACTTAGTAATTACCAGTGAAGTTCCTGCAGTGCTAAATCTTTCATGAATGTTTGTATTGAGGAAAATTGATTTTCCCTGGCCAAAAGCTAGATTCCAAAGGATTTCCTGGATTCCAGCTGCTGGGGGAAATACATGGCATAGTTCACAAATTCATAATCATCAGTGCAAAATCTGCTGACCTGGAAATAGCAGTAGGATTTTATGAATTCCCATTTGAAATGATACATTCCTATGTGACAGGGATGTGTTTTCTTTTTTGGAGCACTTATCTCAATATCACATATGATCCATGTACTTTATGTGTTTTTCCATTGATTATTAAAAAGTATTTTCCATAAGTACCTCATTACTCACACATGACACGTGATCAAGACAAATCTTTCAATCTCTCATTTCTGGCTAAATATCCCATTATTACATACTTACTCAGTCCTTAGAACAGAAGTAGGTGTACATACTATTACTTAGAGAAAGCGCTTTTAAAATAGTAAAGAACAAGTCAACCTATAATCGAATATATCTCATTTAGATTTAAGATTTATAAACTCTAAAATGCTGAAGGGAACTATGTTTATTTTATATTCTTTTGTCTTATAAATTGTAATATGTATTAAGATTATTAATATTAAATATCAATGATAACTGGATATATCCAGAACTGTACAAAAGCTTTATCTTGCTCAAGGAGCTGAATCAGATTGAAACTATTTTATAGCCTATTGTGGACCAGGGAGGCCCTTTTTGTCTATCATCATCTTTAGAGTTGAGAGCCTCACTTCTTTTTTTTTTTTAACATCTTTATTGGCATATAATTGCTTTACAATGGTGTGTTAGTTTCTGCTGTATAACAAAGTGAGTCAGCTATACATAAACATATATCCCCATATTTCCACCCTTTTGCGTCCCCCTTGCTATCCTACCCCTCTAGGTGGACACAAAGCACCGAGCTGATCTCCCTGTGCTATGCGGCTGCTTCCCACTAACTATCTATTTTACATTTGGTAGTGTGTATATGTCCATGCCACTCTCTCACTTCGTCCCAGCTTACCCTTCCCCTTCCCCGTGTCCTCAAGTCTATTCTCTACGTTTGCATCTTTACTCCTGTCCTGCCCCTAGGTTCATCAGAACTATTTTTTTTTTTAGATTCCATATATATGTGTTAGCATACGATATTTATTTTTCTCTTTCTGACTTACTTCACTCTGTATGACAGTCTCTATGTCCACCCACCTCACTACAAATAACTCAATTTTGTTTCTTTATATGGCTGAGTAATATTCCATTGTATATATGTGCCACATCTTCTTTATCCATTTATCTGTCAATGGACACTATGTTGCTTCCATGTCCTGGAGAGAGCCTCACTTCTTGAGGTCTCGAGGATCCTAGGGTGACTAGACTCAGCCAGACTGTTGGAGTGGTGGATGAAATATGAATGCAAAACTTTTTTTCTTTCTAACAGAGAGAAGTAGAGTCTATTTTTCTCTCCCTTTGAAACTGGTCTGGCCTTGTAACCTGATTTGGCCAATACAGTGTGGTGAGGTGACCTTGTATAACTACTGAGGTTGCTGCTTAAAAGATTGGCCGCTCTGCCTTTGCCACCTGACATGTTCTCTCTTAGCTGACAGCCACCATGGAAGATGTCTGACTACTTTGACACCACCATGCTGTGAAGAGGCCATTCATCTGCATGAGCCTGCACAAGTCACTTAGCATGCTAACTCAGAAGTGAGGAGAATATGTCCTCTACCTACTTGATATTCCGAAGATTAACTAACTAGTGAACATGCATATATACATATATATATATATATATATATATATATATACACACATATATATATATATATATATATATTTTTTTTTTAGTGCTTATTTCTGAGCATATATTTTTATGCGTATATATGTAAAAGTACAATTCTGCAAACATAGTATGGTTCTTTTAGTATACAGAAAATGGCACTTCATTTACTTTTATCAAATATTTTCATATTGGGAATAGAAACTAAGTGAATGAATAACAATAAAAAACACTATGGGGGGGAGTTAAGTGTATTGCCCCAAAATGATGACTATATGTTGTGTGTTGTATGTATATGTGTGTAGCTCATCTGTTGTGTAAAAATCTGTACAAATCCTTTACATTAAAAACCTTGATAAAATTCTGAATCAAACCAATAGTCTTTAAGATTCTCTCTGGAAACTTTATCTTCCTTCTTATATTTTCTTTTTGCTTCCCTCCATATTTCAAATACCTGGGTCAGTACAACTGTATTCTAGGCCATTCTATCAGCATACATGTCACTTCAGGTTTATATTGATACATGTATATCACTTTTTCTCAGGAATCTTATTACTCCGTTTTTTAGGTTACCAGCTTAACAAGTAATGTTTAAATTTTAAAAATTGGAAACAGTCTAGTGTTATAATTGAAGCATAAATGAAAATGACCAGCCACTACCTGACGTTTATTACCTCAGTACTAAGTTCTAATGACAAACTTTTACAGCAGTGAGTCTATCAAGGGATCTTCAACACCTCAGAAAGAGTGGTTAGGATGGTTTTGAGGGCAGCACAATCCTGACTCACATGTTAGTGCTCTGTGCAGCCTCATCTGTCCTCTCAGTGGAGCTGGGGTGTGGTCATGGGAAGGCAGCCTAAGAGGATACAGGATGCTTTTGGATTGGGTAGTTGTTCTGGCTCCGTTCACTCAGTTGTATAAAAAGGAATATCATTCCTTTCCCAATGTTTACCATTACAAAATTTGAAACACTCTCTCCATGAAAAAACAGGTCGGCACAAATAGGGCACTTTGAGGCATTGCAGTGACAGTTTTGACATAGATCACATGCTAAGAACTTGACCACCAAGGCTGATTGGAATGATGCCTACTGGATTGGGATCACCAGTGATGGTTTTGTTCCTCTCTCTGCTGATCTTCCAGGCAATTTACACAATTAGGGAGGGATGGTATTACCTGAATTAAAAAATTATCCAGATAAGAATTAAAATTTAAGGGAAAAATAGACCCTGGAAAATGTTTGCCTTTTGGATAGGATCCTAGAAGTTTCTGACTTAAAATTCACATTTTTAAGTTTTCATATATACCCCAGAGTTACTTTCTTTGGCCAGGTTGTGACCTTGAGAACACATGGGTACAATGTATTTTAGAATGCTATGCTATGTAGTCTACAATGACAGAAATTTGCACAGCCAAATTTGCAAACTGAGTTAATCTCTGGCCAAGACTATGCTGGCATATGTGACATCAATTCTATATTAACATTATGGCTGATCGTTAAACAACGCAAGTTTGAACTGCACGCGTCCGACTATAGGTGGGTTTTTTCAATAGTAAATACTACAGTACTACACGATCCCATGTTGGTTGAATTTGAGGATGTGAAACTGTGAATATGCAGGAACCACGATTGTATATATGGCCCCTAACTGTGGATTTTTGACTTTGCAGAGGGTCAGCTCCCCTGACTAACATGTTGTTCAACAGTCAACTGTATTTGTAAATGACAGAATCCAAATTGAGTTTGAGAAAAAGAAAGGCTTTATTATTCAAGGAAGCAAAAGCCAAAAATGTAGCCAGAACTTAAGAACTAGAATAGGAAACAGAAATACACTAAGAATTTAATAAGTTCTCATTTATGGTTCTCAGTGTTCATCTCCTTTATTCTTCTTTTGTAATCTTTTTTGTTTTGTTGTTTTGTTTTCAATCAGCAACTTTGTCCAAGTACTGGAGGCAAATTGTACTTCAGTGCCCAAATTTTAAAATCCCCCCATTTTTCTGCACATATTAAGTTATAATCTCTTAGAAACCAGTCGCCTAATACCAATTTCAAATCCTGGGAAATAGATTCTGCTTGTCTTGGGTTAGGTCACCATTTCTTGTGTAGGTATTTGCGTCTGTGGGCGTGGGACCATTGTATTGACAACACCATTGTAGGTACAACCCTGTGAATTGGAGGGGAGAAGCATGGATTTGATAGAAAAAAATGGCATTATCGTCTTGAGCTGGGCAGTCAACCTAAAGGTGTCTCCTACTGGTCACTATTGGTAGCGACCTAGAAATTATCTTGATTTGTCCTGTATCAGGATCAGCTTTTGACTATCATTATTCTAATAATACTTCCAAGGCTTCTTCCTTTATCATTAAGGTTTCACTCAGAGAGAAGTGACCTATTTGATTTCTAGCTGAGAAAGCAAGTAATTAAATAATACCTTTGGGCTCAATCTATTTCCTGCCTTATTATGAAATAAGAAAGAAAGGTCTCCTGAAGGAGAATTAAAGAAAATGCTGATATATAGCAAATGATAGTTTAGTTTTGCCTACAAGGACAATTTTCTTTCTCAAAATAAGTGAATATACTGTACTGGAGAACTCTGAGGGGAAAAAAAAAAAACTACCTAAGCATTATAAATGCTGTAATGTAAGGTGTTTTTTGTTGTTGTGTATTCCAAGACAAAAAGTAGAATTATTAGATAAACTTCCATGGTTCTTGCTTCATTGTCATCATCAGCAGCAGCAGCATTTGTGACTTCAACAAAAGCAAAGCTTATAAACTAAATATATACTAGATTCTTGGACTTATTTCAAAAATTAAGACTTTTTAAAAGAGACATTTTAAACTTCTAACAATGATATACTAGCATTAAAACAGAAAACATGTAAACTAACAAAGTAAAAGTGAAAGATTTAAATATGCTATAAGGTGAAAATTCAAAGTTTATGATATTCTTACTATACACCAAATGAAAACTATATTTTAATTTTTAAATTTCATTCCTTCTCATATTCCCTTACCTTTTATTGATATATATACTTGAAGGAGATGTACAAAATTAAAGAGAATATTAGCAGAGAAATAAAGCAGGAGATTTATTTATTATTAAAAAGAAAATAAAACCACCATAAAATTGAAAGTCATCTTAAGAAAAGACCCAATAAACATAACAATTTCTATTTGTACAAAGTATCAAGCACATGAATATTGTGAAGATATGTTGATTTAGTTAGTTTTATTTATAAGTACTTCAAGGCAATGAAAAAAAAATTTTTTTTAAAATACAAGCATGCAAAAATACCCCAGAGAAACCAAGAGTATGTACTTGGAAACATTTGGAAAGTTAAAGCATTAAAGTTAAAATTGAGGGTAACCCCAGTTGTACTGATCATCTTATCAAATATACTGGCAGGTGGTTAATTAATTTTAGAAAATGACTCAATTTATACATTTGATAAGGTAATTTACAAATTACCTACCTCAGTGAAGTCAGTGAAACAGATAACTTCCAATTAAAAATATTAAATCATTAAAAAAAATCTCTTTCATAAACAAATGGTAGCTTGCAATTTAGTTTTTATTAGGAGATTACCATAGCTATCATGTGAATCACAAAATAAATGATGAATAAGACAAACAATACATTAGTTCATTATATTTACTGAGTACCTAATACTTAAAAATCAAGTGATAGATCCTGGAAAGTAATCAAAGATATAAAAAGCATGTATGAAACACTATAAAATATTAAAATAGTAAATGTATGCAGTACAAAAGATTAGGAAAGACTAGCAATTACATGCTCATGTACCATACTTAACCAAAAGTTCTGGTCCAAAGCACAGGCTGATGTGCTAATTGAGAAGAAGCACTTGGGAATCTGAAAGCTGTGTGCTTCTTTTTGGCTTTCTTCAGCTGGTCCTAGGTTGGAAGTGGGGGCAAAAATTAGGTACACTATTGGTTAGTGATTAAGTACTAAATGTTTTGCACCAATTGCTTCATTGTTTGTGGTTTGGCTTCCTGGATTGGTTTCTCCAAATCATGGGTCAGTTCTATTTTTTATATGGTCCAGGTGTTATCCCTTTGTATATTCAGTCTCTCATTACTTAAGCAAGGCATATCTATATCTATATTATCTATATCTATATCTATGGTAGTTATAATAAATATCCAAAATAACTTTAACATTATAGGTAAGACTAGTTATTTGTTGTTTAGATGGCCGGATTTTTCAGAGATGGACATCTGGTTTATGGGGAGGGAAATAAAATTAATCTTAAAATCACATTTAGTTCAATATAGTTGAGATTGAATATATTCAGGTCACTAGGACTTATATGAAAAGAAAGAATAAACATGTAGAGAAATTGATAGAATCATGAAATGGTTTGCATTCTTTTGACCAAAGAAGTGAGGTGAGGTAATAAGAGAATAGAAATGTAATTACTACAATACTGGAGTTAAGAAATAAGTAAAAGTTTAACATGCTATGTACCCTTGCCTTCCTCCTCACTTTATGATCATGACAGGTAAATAAAGTAACCAGAATATATAGTCAGAATCACTTTTCATCTCTCTAACTCTGTGAAAGGTCTATAGAAAATTTTGAGAAACTTATAGGATAAAGACAAATTGGCCTTAATAAATAATTTATTTGAATTAAATGAAATTAATTTGAGTAAGGAAAGTAAGACTTACTTTAAGTCTTTATGCCTATGAGCATTTCTACATTGTGAGAATATTCTTTCTCCCACAAATTCTGATCCAGTTACTATAGATATGATTGCACATATTCATTGTCTTTCCTGTTTTATTTATTGGCTACTGTGCCTAAAATAAAATCCTTGAACTGAGAAATAGAGGAGGCTCATTCTCTTTTTTCAATATGTAACTTGACCTGTGTCAGGAAATTTTAAATAGCCAACTACTTAGATTGCCCTCTATCTTTACTGTCACTCAGGTTTCAGTACAGGTAGGTCATAACAGTAGAACACAAGTTTACTGTCAAGTGTTTCTTAAATCTATATAGTATTAAGTATTCCTCTGATGATTCAATACTGAATATTCTACAAGAGTTAAGTACTTCTCTGTGGAGGCCCTACTATCATGACACGTAAGACCTGATTCCTGTACTTGTGCATGTGCTTATTACAGAAAAGTAGACATGTGCACACATAACTCGCATAAAGTATTAAAATTATGTAATATCATAGAGGTACCATAAAGTCATACAAGTTTTCACAGTAGATAGCATGTGTTTTTGCTTGAAGTAAAGAGCTCATGGATCAAAAATGGCTTTATGGAGGGGGTAGGATTGAACTGGAAGTTGAGGATAGAATAACTTTATATTTGGGAAATAGACAAACGGGCTGTGGAAGATTTTTTTTTTAATAAAGGAAAACAGGTGATCAGAACATAGAAGCTAGAAACTTGTTCAGCAAGAATTTAGATTTTTCTGGGGTACAGTGAAAATAAACCTGGAAAGATAGAGAAGAATGAAACATGAATGCCCGAGCAAAGACTTCTGATGGCCTCTAAACTATTGAAGTGACCTGAGCTTTATAAAACTTTCTTGTGTCTGAACCAATTCACATGATGCCCATCTTCTACGTGTCTAAAGTTTGACTTGGGGGAATGATAAAGTAAGTGCACAGAAAACCATGTAATGGGTAGGCTAGCACACATGTTCTAAGAAACGCACACTTCACTGACTAAATTCATACTTTTACTGTAACAAAACTATTGGAAACTATTACTTCCCTACTTTAGATTTTACTTCACATTAACAAATTCTTTTCTACAGTGTAATTTTATAACTTTGATTGATTTAATACTGCTTTAAAAATTAGCTTTGTTTTATAGTATAACTGGCAAAACCACAAAAAGTTTCATATCCTTGATGACCAGAATCTGTGCACTGTCTCATCCCTAAAAGACAAACAGTGGGAAGTACTTCCAACTGTCATGAAATAATTATGTTTCTTCAGGTACTGTTGTCAAGGTAAGGTTGTCTAGAATTATTTTGTTAGGTTCTCATTCTTAGTGAGTCAGTTTAATAACCATCATTATGGAAGCAAATTGTAATTACAAATAATGATTGTTTGAGAAATAGAAATTGAGCAGAATCAGCTAATGGCCAGTTTCTATTCAAGTTGCAGTTTGCATTTCTCATTTTATGACAAAATATTACTGGAAAGAGAATGAAAAGCAAACATTGCATTTCTATAATTTTATATTTTAAATAAAAAGTAAAAATTGTAGACCTCCTGAATTTTTTTTTTTAACTAGTAGCTGTCCAAAAGCAAGGATGTATACTATACAGTAAGGTAAGAGAATTACCACATGAGGTCTGGAGTCTATGACAAGGGACAAGAATTTTTGAAGTTTTGATATATAAGATTGTCTACATTATTTTTGCTTAACATTTCATGTTACAACAATAATTAATTGAGGAAAATAACATTAAGATTTTGACTAACAATACCAGCTTCTTTTCTTTCATTAGTTTCAAATGACTGCACCTCCCTTCATAACCCCTTGTCCATCTGTCTTTATATTTTAAAGCCATCATGCCAAGTCTCCATACTTCATATGTTATGGCTGATATTTCTGACTGGAAAATACTGAATCTTTGTCTATCTTGAAGGAGAGCTTTATTTACCATTGGCCATGTGTCAATGTGGAAAGAGTACAGCTGAGGGTGTCAACAATTCTAGCGTAATATCAGTGGTGCCACGTGAAACATCTTTCACAGTAGACATGCAGACAGAATCACCCCACATCAGGCTTTCCTCCTGCTGTATCTCTATCTCTGATTAAGCTTTCTAACCCCCACTATTCATTCTCCTAATACCACCTGCTCTGGAAGTTCTGAGATAAAAATTAGCTTATTTGATTAATGTTCATTTTCTCCTAATTTAGGAAGATAGGGAAACTTCCCTTGCTCATACCCAATAAATTATTCTCCTTTTTGTTTTTGTATTACACTCAACAAACTATACTTTGCAACTCAATTACCTCCATATTTAAACACATATAATCTTTTTTTTCAGAGAGAACGAATCCCATGATGTTTTTCCAATCTGTATGTTTTAATTGTATTGTAGTAAAGTATACATAACATAAAATTTACCATTTCAATCATTTTTCCACAAAGCAAACAATATTTTTAAAGGATACCTGTGACAGGAACTTAGGAGAGGGTGAATCATCTTATAATTCCCTGTATCTCATAGTCAGCAGTTTTCAAAAGAAGAATCTTTAGCATTTAAATGGCTCGGTTTTTCAGCACTCTTTTTTCTTTCTGTATATTTTTTCTTACTATCACCCAAATATTATGGCCTGTATAGGTAGGTGTGACTATTCCACAGTCCCCAAGGACTTCTTCCTTTCCATATTTGTTTATGGTTCTGAGTTCCTCTAAAGTTGTAAATATAGGTTTTCTTTCGTTCTGTTTTAACTAATGGAGTTTCTGCCTCTTAAACCCCATTTGTGAATGTAATGTTGTTTCACGAGCAGATGGAGAATGATTTACTTCAAATTTTGACAACACTCTACCTCCTGGTATCCACAGGAAATTTTGGTAAAGCCATAAAGATTAATTAGGCAGGTAACATGATTAATGTTTATGTTCACCTTTATGTTCAGACTTAATATATATTTTAATTCTGGCATTTACTGGCTGTGTGACAATTGACATGTTACTTTTTTCTCTGCCTCAATTTCCTCATCTCCAAAATGAGCATAATTATGACTGATCTCATTTTATAGAAAAGATCATTAATCTCCACCAGTTCCTTAATTCTGTCTACCACTCACACTACATTTCTCTGGCTCATTCAATTTTCCACTCTTCTAGATGACTATTTCATTCTTTTATTTCTTTTGTCAAAAATCCAGCACCTTTCCCCTCATCTACATTATCAACCGTCAGCCTTGCTTTCTACTTTGCTAAGAAAGAAAAAGCAATGAAAAGAAAATATCAACACCCTCGCACTATCACATATAGCCTCACTAACTTGTGTCTGTGCTCTTGTACTTTGCCTTCTTGCCTCAGAGTAAGTATGACTTCTCTGCTCTTTACAGAGGCCAGCTGCTTTTGTGCACCAGATCCATCCCCTCCCTTCCTACTTAAGGACATCATTTCAGACTTTTCCCTTCTGTTTTGCATAATTAGGTATTTATTTCTCCCCAATCCACTGGAACTTTCACATCAATAAATACGCAGGCTCTATTTCTTCTACCTTAATAAAATCCTCTCCTGGACCATTGTCTCTCTCCAGCTACTACCCTGTTTCTTTCCTTCTTAAAAGAGTTTTCTATATTTGCTCTCTCCATAAATCATCTCCTGTTTACTGAGCCACTCTATCAAAATTATTCTCTCAAAGTCAGCAATAACCTTTGCATTAAGAAATCCATTGGTAAGTTTCTTCTTCTTAAAATACTCTATTCACTAGCATTCTTAATTCTCTGGTTTTCTCCCTACTCCACTGGCTTCCTTTGATGAGTATTCTGTTCATTCCTCTCTATCTCTCTATCCTCCAAACATTGGCCGAGGTACAATCTTTGGACCTTTCCCCTTTTCTATATATATGCAATCCCTGTTGCACTCATCCAGTTTCACGGTTCATTAAGCATCATCTGTTTACTAACACCTTCCAAATTTACATCTTCAGCCTTGATCTACCCCTGAAATCCAGGCTTATGTCTGCAGCTGCTTACTTGATATTACACTTGGCTGTTTAACAGGAATCTCAAACTCAACAGATCAAAAAATAAACTTCTGATAGTCTCACTGTAGTCTTTGCATTTCAATAAATTTTCATTCCCTCTTTCCAGATGCTCAAGCTAAATTCTTCAGCTCCCTTCCTTCCCTCACATCTGATATTCAAAACCTCATCAAAATCTTACTGTCTTTGCTTTCCATCCAGTAAGTGACCAAGTCTCAACACCCCCATAATCCCTGCAGTCATAAAGCCACTGATCCAAGCCATCATCAGCCCTCAGATGAGTTATCACAATAGCTTCCTATCTCATCTCCCTGCTTCCCTCTCTTTTCAGTAATTCTCGTCATGGGGCTGAAGTGTTTCTCAGTAGATACATGTCACTCTTCTGCTGAAATTAATTCAAATAATTTTTATCTCACTCATAGTAAAAACCAAAGCCCTTACAAATAGCCAAAATCTTTTGGTATCTGAAACCTCATCTCCATCCTCTCTTTATGATCTAAAACTTCCCACTACTTCCTCCTTTAGGCCATACTGTCTTTCTTGCTGCTTCCAAACATGCCAGGCAAGCCTCCGCCAAGAGATTTACCTTTGTCCTTCCTTCTATCTGGGATGCTCTTCTCCAGATATTTGCATTGCTCAATCTCTCATCTACTTTACATTTTTATTAAAATACCATCTTCTAAGGGAGACCTGCTCTGACTATCCAATCTAAATTAGCGCCTTCTCCCAACGACACACTTTCCATTCCCTTTCCCTGCTTTTAAAAAGTAACATCTATCTCCACATAACATTTTGCATTTGAATAATTTGTTATGCTTATTTTCTGCTGCTCCCCTCTCCCTATCAACACCAGAATATAAGATACACGAGGGTGGGAACTTTATGCTTTTTTAAAAAGTGCTATATTGTCAGAATTTAAAAGTGACTAGAACACAGTAGTTATACATAGGTATTAATTAATTCAAATAATATCTATCTCAAGGGGTTGTTGAAAAAATCAGAGGAGATAATGTACACAATCTCTGAGCACATTCCGTATATACTAGAACGTCAGTAACTGCTTTCTATTATCAAGGAGAGTCTTTGAAACCTCAGAGAGATAATCAAGCTTTAGAATATGAAGGTAGGCATCTCAGTCCAGTGAGAGAAGAAGGTATATTAATCTCCATCATCAGTATCTGAGGGACATTTGATTGTGAGAGTCAATAGAAGACTGTTTACCTTTTTGCTTTCCTAAACAGAAAGTAATTTTAATTAAATTTAAAAGGATAGCAGCTGTCACTTGGATTGCAGGTTTAGATAGCTATTTTTTTCCTAGAATAATTACACTTCTATTTTTCCATTACATTAAACATTATGGTATAGAAGTATATCTCATTTCATTTTGATTTTATAAACAGTAAATATAAATTTCATAATACAAGTTTAATGTTATTAAATTTATTTCCAGTCTTTATTATACAATTTTAGTGATTATGATGAGGAATCTTTGCAGTCAAAAATACTCTGCAATTAATGAGATGTTTAGCTGTCAGTTTAAAAGAAGTAGTATTGTCTAATTTTCACTCAAATAGCCCTTCTTATAAAGATTATTTGCAGCAGTTATTTATCAGTTTACATATATAAATAATTTTATGAATGAGAAGTAAAACTTTATTTCTCTGTTTTCAAGATAAATACTCCATATCTTTGTATCAATTAGTGGTGACAAAAATTGAAATGTGATGTATAACAACTTACCCTTAACGAGGCTAGAGCGATAGGATAAGGAAAAATAATAACTCTTTGAATGCTCTCTAATTATGTCTCTAGCAAATTTAAATATTCATGTATAAATTATATTTTGCTTCTAAAAATGTTTTGCTTAGCAATTTTTTGAAGTACTGCCACAATCAAAAAAGAAATAAACATTTAAACTCTTACAACTATATTTTTTAATATATTATTTTCTTTTTAAATTATTTTTGATGGAACTATGGGTCGGCTCTTGTAAGTATCTTCAGGTCAGAAACATATGCTCCAGTCCTTGCAGCATCTAATCTGAGATCTGGTACATTCCAAATGCTCATAAAATTTATTTGATATGATTTGTTGAAGTTTTTCGAAAACTCCTTTTTATAATATGGTCAAATATATTTCCTATACATTATAGCATATTATATTCTCTTTATTCTTCCCATTCTTTTTATAAAAAAAATAAAGACTTAAAATTATTTTAGAATGAATAAATATTTGCAGAAAAGGAACATTTAATTATTTGATTAATATTACCTTTTTTAAAATGTTTACAAATTTTAAAAATATGTGAGGCTAATTTATTTTCTGTTAATTGTGTTGTAAAATATAAAATGGAAACACAGCCAGACATGCTTTAACTCTTAGTGGAATCCAAAGACATTTTGAGAAAAACAACATTTAGTGGAAAATAAAACATATTGTCTTTTAAACCTGGAAATGTAAAAAAGAACAAATAAATATTTTTACTATATTTTAGATTCAGAAAGAAAAGTTTTAGAGACTTGAACACTGAAACATGCAATCTCTAAAGTTAATGAGTAAGAGCTATGGGGGAAAATGTTCTCTTATTTGCTGTATCTTCTTTGTATTTATAGCATTTTCTTCATTGTATTGCCATGGTATCCCAGTGAGAAATTGGCTAAAATATCTTTTCCAAGAGTCTCTTTCTGATGTCTTTTTGTTAAGGCATAATTATATTTCCCAAATAGGTGATAACTTTTTCAAGGTCATGTTGACACTTTTGTGTGCATGGCAAAAGAGGGGCACAGTGACTTGCTGATACATCTTGACTGTAATATTCAAATAAGGGTAGAGTCATGGGTATGAAATATACAGTTTGGGGAATATAGTCAATAACTATGTAATATCTTTGTATGGTGAGTGGTCATAACTAGACTTCTTATGGTGATCATTTTGAACTGTATAGAAATATTCAATCACTGTGTTGTATACCAGGAACTAACATACTGTTGTAGGTTGATTATACTTCAAAAACAAACAAACAAACTCATAGAAAAAGAGATCAGATTTGTGGTTACCAGAGGTGGGGACTGGGGGAGGGGGAATTGGATAAAGGTAGCTAAAAAGTACACACTTTTCATTATAAGATTAAAAAGTATTGGGGATATAATGTACAATATGATAAACATAATGAGCACTGCTCTATGTTGTACATGAAAGTTGTCAAGAGAGTCAATCCTAAGAATTCTCATCACAAGGAAAGTAATATTTTTTTCTTTGTCTTTCATTTTGTATCTACATGGGATGATGGGTGTTCACTAAATTTATTGTGAAAATCATTTCATGATTATATAAGTCAAATCTTTATGCTGCTCACCTTAAACTTAGACAGTGCTGTATGTCAATTACATCTCAAGAAAACTGGAAGAGGGAGTTCTCTGGGGGCCTAGTGGTTAGGATTCTGGGCTTTCACTTGCCATGGCTGGGTTCAATCCCTGGTTGTGCAAGTTGTGCAGTGCAGCCACAAAAACAAACAAAAAAACTGGAAAAAAAAAGAGTAGATACAGTAGCTCTATTAGAAAATTTAACAAAATTACACATTTTGCAAAGAAAATAAAATTACCAAAATTAATACAAAATTGTAAACAAATACAAATATAATTTTAACCATCTTACCAAGAAATCTATCCAGCATGCAAAAATCTGTGCACAAAGAAAGCACCATTCACAAAGTTTTACCCTGAATTTTACCACACTTTCAAGGAAATGAGATGCCATATCTAATACCATTTTTTTCTGACAATAATACATAAGGAAAACCTCTCACATTTTTTGTCATGTTATAGCAATATCCAAAATTATCTGCCCAAAATGATCATATCTTTATTAAAACATAAGTATATTTAATTCATCAATGTATAAATAAAATAATATATTGTGACCAAGTAAGTTTTAAACCAAAAGAGCATGGATGATCAAATATTAAGAAAACTATTCATATACATTTGAATATTAATAGAGTATTATTTTGTCCATGTTATAAACATATAATACATGCAAATAGAAGGGATTTTTTTGGTAACTAACCAAAATGTTCACCTAAAACTCTAGTAATTTTGTTATTTGTTGAAACATTAAAACCATTTTCATTCTGATTAAAAAACTGGGATTGAGAATGCTATCAGAGCTTCTATTCAGCATTTTATTAGTGGTTCTAGTCAACACAATAAAAGAAGAAAACAATAGGATATAAAGGTTAGAAAGCCAGAAACTAATTTACAGAAGAAAGAGTTGTATATCAATAAAACCATTGTCTCCATAGAAACTTATTATAATGAAATTCTAAAAGTGTACACATGCTGAAAGATCACTCTACAAAAATTATCAATGTTCTTTTACACCAGCAAACAATATAGGAATAAACAGATACACAAAAAAATAGTTTATTATACCTAGTAAAATTTTAGATTTGTGTATTTCAGCCATTCTACATTCAGGTATATACTTGAAAAACCTAGAAACATATTCATATAGGAGGACTTGGATAAGCCTATTTATTTATTATAGACTAATAAATGTGTTGTGAAATTATAAAATATGGATGAGAAAGAAATTCACCAATTGAAAAAATTGTGGCTACTTCTGGGGTGGAAGAAGAAGAATGGAATTAGGGAATTTTAAAAAAAGGAGAGTTAAACAATATGATCAATGAGATAGATTTATAGACACATGTCAGATTTATAGAGTGATAATAGAGGATATGTCACCTTTTCAAATCAGTATCAACATTTAAAACTGATTATGAGAGAGGAAACATTAGTAATTTTCATGAAATAGAAAGATATTCTCTGATCACAAAGCAGGAAAACGGAAATCATAAGTAAAATAAAAGTTCCTTCCACAAGAAAATTTTAAAAAAACCCTTTTATTAAAAAGTCACTTGGGTGAGAAGAGAAACACAAATCTAAAAATCCCCAGATAGTTATAATATTCATTCTTTCCAACCTATAAGAGACAGAGTTGTTTTGAAGCATAGGCAATAATAAAAAGCTCTGTAAGCTATTTTAAAAGACTAAAAGTCTTATTACCAAACTGGATAATAAAGCTACCACAAGTCAATGTCACTTCCACATATAAATGTAAATATCCTAAATAAAACAATAAAAATGTAAACTGTGCTTTAGAAAAATGAATTAGGGCCATAACTTTTTGGCCAAAGGAATGGAAATTTGATTTGATAATCTAAAATATATTAATTAAATAACTGCATTAATGGATAATAGAAGAAAAATCTCATGACCAATTTAAGAGATATTCCCCCAAACCCTTTATAAAATATAACACCTATTCCTCAACAAAGCCAGAACCAAATAAACAAAAAACTATATAATAGCCATTTCTGTTACTGTTTAAAAATGTACAAGACATCCAAGCCAATTTGATAAACAGAATAAAATTACGTTTTAAGTAATCTATTGAGAGAGGAGACAAAATTTTTATTTTCAGAAATTATTACCAAAACCTCATATCTCTTAAGTCAGTGTGCTCATTCTTCTAGAACTATCTTCTTATAATACTCTCTTAGCTATTAAATAGACATAAATATTACACATGCATGTAAACACACATGTGTATGTATAGGGACACTTATGCCTGTAAATATGTGCTGTGTATCAATTTGTGTATCAATATTTTAGTAACTTTCTAGCACACAAAAAGAGCTATTTCAGACACATCTTTTATTCTCCAAACTCCAGCTGTGGAATCAGCGTGTTTTAATTTGTCTGTTTTACTGTACAAAATAGTAATATGGGTCCAAAGGTGAAAATTGTGCTGAAAGGAAATCAGAATGTCATCTCCACCCTTCTATCTTTTCAACCCTCTTGCTACATACTCTCCATAGGTAATCAATATTAGTATTTGCTTTGTCTTCTCTCTTTTTGTTTTTGAAAACAAAGAGCAAATACATTTATTTTTTGCCACACTTTTATTAAGGGAAAAAAGGGACTCATTATAAATATTCTTTTGTACTTTGCTTCTTTTATTTAAAAAATATATCCTTGAAATCATTCCATATGCCATAAAAATCATCACCATTTTTTACAGCTATCTAATAGCTATCTAATACTTCATTACACAGGTTGGTTATGCTATCTTTATTCAACCACTTTCCAATGTGTGGGCATTGTGTTTCATTTTTTCCATTTGATGTTTTTAATTACATATAATATTGCATGAATAATAATGAAAATATATTTTTTCAAGTTGTTGATGTTTCTTCAGCCTAAATTCATAGAAGTGAATCTGCTGTGTCAAACATTAAATGCTAATGTCCTTTTGTTAGAAATTGCCAAACTCCTCTCTAGTTTGAAATGTGTATGAGCATCTGCTATCCACAAATTCACACTCAGAATATGCTGTCATACAGTTTAACATTTTAGCAATCTGGGAGGTGGAAGGTGAGAAATTGAATAACAAGTGTAGCTTAATTTGCATTTCTCTAATTATGAATTATAACTCTACTGCTGAATTATAGTACTAGCTTTTGTTGTTTTGTTTTTCTTTTTTTTTTTTACATCTTTATTGGAATATAATTGCTTTACAATGGTGTGTTAGTTTCTGCTTTATAACAAAGTGAATCAGTTATACATACACATATTTTCCCATATCTCTTCCCTCTTGCATCTCCCTCCCTCCCACCCTCCCTATCCCACCCCTCTAGGTGGTCACAAAGCACCGAGCTGATCTTCCTGTGCTATGCAGCTGCTTCGCACTAGCTATCTATTTTATGTTTGTTAGTGTGTATATGTCCATGCCACTCTCTCACTTTGTCACAGCTTACCCTTCCCCCTCCCCATATACTCAAGTCCATTCTCTAGTAGGTCTGTGTCTTTATTCCCATCCTGCCCCTAGTTTCTTCAAGACCATTTTTTTGGGGGTTTTGTTTTTTAGATTCCATATATATGTGTTAGCATACAGTATTTGTTTTTCTCTTTCTGACTTACTTCACTCTGTATGACAGACTCTATGTCCATCCACCTCACTACAAATAACTCAATTTCATTTCTTTTTATGGCTGAGTAATATTCCACTGTATATATGTGCCACATCTTCTTTATCCATTCATCCGATGATGGACACTGAGCTTGTGTCCATCTCCTGGCTATTGTAAATAGAGCTGCAATGAACATTTTGGTACATGACTCTTTTAGAATTATGGTTTTCTCAGGGTATATGCCCAGTAGTGGGATTGTTGGGTCATATGGTAGTTCTATTTATAGTTTTTTAAGGAACCTCCATACTGTTCTACATAGTGGCTGTACCAATTAACATTCCCACAAGCAGTGCAAGAGTGTTCCTTTTTCTCCACACCGTCTCCAGCATTTATTGTTTCTAGACTTTTTGATGATGGCCATTCTGACTGGTATGACAAGATATCTCATTGTAGTTTTGATTTGCATTTCTCTAATGATTAATAATTTTGAGCATTCTTTCATGTGTTTGTTGGCAGACTGCATATCTTCTTTGAAGGAATGTCTATTTAAGTCTTCTGCCCATTTTTGGATTGGGTTGTTTGTTTTTTTGATATGAGCTGCATGAGCTGCTTGTCAATTTTGGAGATTAATCCTTGGTCAGTTGCTTCATTTGCAAATATTTTCTCCCATTCTGAGGGTTGTCTTTTGGTCTTGTTTATGGTTTCCTTTGCTGTGCAAAAGCTTTGAAGTTTCATTAGGTCTCATTTGTTTATTTTTGTTTTTATTTCCATTTCTCTAGGAGGTGGGTCAAAAAGGATCTTGCTGTGATTTATGTTGCAGTGTTCTGCCTGTGTTTTCCTCTAAGATTTTGAAAGTTTTTAGCCTTAAATTTAGGTCTTTAATCCATTTTGAGCTAATTTTTGTGTATGGTGTTAGGGAGTGATCTAAACTCATACTTTTACATGTCCCTGTCCAGTTTTCCCAGCACCACTTATTGAAGAGGCTGTCCTTTCTCCACTGTACATTCCTGCCTCCTTTATCAAAGATAAGGTGACCATATGTATGTGGGTTTATCTCTGGGCTTTCTATCCTGTTCCATTGATCTATATTTCTGTTTTTGTGCCAGTACCATACTGTCTTGATTATGTAGCTTTGTAGTATAGTCTGAAGTCAGGGAGCCTGATTCTTCCAGCTCCGTTTTTCATTCTCAAGATTGCTTTGGCTATTCGGAGTCTTTTGTGTTTCCATACAAATTGTGAAATTTTTTGTTCTAGTTCTGTGAAAAATGCCAGTGGTAGTTTGATAGGGATTGCATTGAATCTGTAGATTGCTTTGGGTAGTAGAGTCATTTTCACAATGTTGATTCTTCCAATCCAAGAACATGGTATATCTCTCCATCTATTTGTATCATATTTAATTTCTTTCATCAGTGTCTTATAATTTTCTGCATACAGGTCTTTTGTCTCCTTAAGTAGGTTTATTCCTAGATATTTTATTCTTTTTGTTGCAATGGTAAATGGGAGTGTGTTCTTAATTTCACTTTCAGATTTTTTCATCATTAGTGTATAGGAATGCCAGAGATTTCTGTGCATTAATTTTGTATCCTGCTACTTTACCAAATTCATTGATGAGCTCTAGTAGTTTTCTGGTAACATCTTTAGGATTCTCTATGTATAGTATCATGACATCTGCAAATAGTGACAGCTTTACTTCTTCTTTTCCAATTTGGATTCCTTTTATTTCCTTTTTTTTTTCTGATTGCTGTGGCTAAAACTTCCAAAACTATGTTGAATAACAGTGGTGAGAGTGGGCAACTGTGTCTTGTTCCTGATCTTAGTGGAAATGCTTTCAGTTTTTCACCATTGAGGATGATGTTGGCTGTGGGTTTGTCATATATGACCTTTATTATGTTGAGGAAAGTTCCCTCTGTACCTACATTCTGGACAGGTTTTGTGTTAAATGCGTGTTGAATTTTGTCAAAAGCTTTCTCTGCATCTATTGAGATGACCATATTGTTTTTCTCCTTCAATTTGTTAATGTGGTGTATCACAATCATTAATTTGTGTATATTGAATAATTCTTGCATTCCTGGAATAAACCCCACTTGATCATGGCGTATGATCCTTTTAATATGCTGTTGGATTCTGTTTGTTCGTATTTTGTTGAGGATTTTTGCATCTATGTTCATCAGAGATATTGGCCTGTAGTTTTCTTTCTTTGTGAAATCCTTGTCTGGTTTTGGTATCAGGGTGATGGTGGCCTCGTAGAATGAGTTTGGGAGTGTTCTCCTTCTGCTATATTTTGGAAGAGTTTGAGAAGTACAGGTGTTAGCTCTTCTCTAAATGTTTGATAGAATTCGCCTGTGAAGCCATCTGGTCCTGGGCTTTTGTTTGTTGGAAGATTTTTAGTCACAGTTTCAATTACAATGCTTGTTATTTGTGTGTTCATATTTTCTATTTCTTCCTGATTCAGTCTTGGCTGGTTGTGCATTTCTAAGAATTTGTCTGTTTCTTCCAGGTTGTCCATTTTATTGGCATAGAGTTGCTTGTAGTAATCTCTCATGATCTTTTGTATTTCTGCAGTGTCAGTTGTTACTTCTCCTTTTTCATTTCTAATTCTATTGATCTGAGTCTTCTCCCTTTTTTTCTTGATGAGTCTGGCTAATGGTTTATCAATTTTGCTTATCCTCTCAAAGAACCAGCTTTTAATTTTATTGATCTTTGCTATCATTTCCTTCATTTCTTTTTCATTTATTTCTGATCTGATATTTATGATTTCTTTCCTACTGCTAACTTTGGTGGGTTTTTTTGTTCTTCTTTCTCTAATTGATTTAGGTGCAAGGTTAGGTGGTTTATTCGAGATGTTTCCTGTTTCTTAAGGTAGGATTTTATTGCTATAAACTTCCCTCTTAAAACTGCTTTTGCTGCATCCTATAGGTTTTGGTTCATCGTGTCTTTATTGTCATTTGTTTCTAAGTATTTTTTGATTTCCTCTTTGGGTTCTTCTGTGAACTCTTCGTTATTAAGTAGTGTGTTGTTTAGCCTCCATGTGTTTTTATTTCTTACAGATATTTTCCTATAATGGATATCTAGTCTCATAACGTTGTGGTCAGAAAAGATACTTGATACAATTTCAATTTTATTAAATTTACCAAGGCTTGATTTGTGACCCAAGATATGATCTATCCTGGAGAATGTCCCATGAGCACTTAAGAAGAATGTGTATTCTGCTGTTTTTGGATGGAATGTCCTGTAAGTAACAATTAAGTCCCTCTTGTTTAATGTATCATTTAAAGCTTGTGTTACCTTATTTATTTTCATTTTGGATGATCTGTCCATTGTGAAAGTGCGGTGTTAAAGTCCCCTATATGATTGTGTTACTCTCCATTTTCCCTTTTATGGCTGTTAGAAATTGCCTTATGAATTGAGGTGCTCCTATGTTGGGTTCATAAATACATACAATTGTTATATCTTCTTCTTGGATCGATCCCTTGATCATTATGTAGTATCCTTCTTTGTCTCTTGTAATAGTCTTTATTTTAAAGACTATTTTGTCTGATATGAGAATTGCTACTCCAGCTTTCTTTTGGTTTCCATTTGCATGGAATATCTTTTTCCATCCCCTTACTTTCAGTCTGTATGTGTCTCTAGGTCTGAAGTGGGTCTCTTGTAGACAGCATATATATGGGTCTTGTTTTTGTATCCATTCAACCAATCTGTGTCTTTTGTTGGGAGCATTCAGTCCATTTACATTTAAGGTAATTATCGATATGTATGTTCTTATTCCCATTTCCTTAATTGTTTTGGGTTTGTTATTGTTGGTATTTTCCTTCTGTTGTGTTTCTTGCCTAGAGAAGTTCCTTTAGTATTTGTTGTAAAGCTGGTTTGGTGGTGCTGAACTCTCTCAGCTTTTGCTTGTTTGTAAAAGTTTTAATTTCTCCATCAAATCTGAATGAGATCCTTACTGTGTAGAGTAATCTTGGTTGTAGGTTTTTCTCCTTCATCACTTTAAATATGTCCTGCCACTCCCTTCTGGCTTGCAGAGTTTCTGCTGAAAGATCAGCTGTTAACCTTATGGGGATTCCCTTGTGTGTTATTTGTTGTTTTTCCCTTGCTGCTTTTAATGTGTTTTCTTTCTACTTATTTTTTGGCAGTTTGATTAATATGTGTCTTGGCATGTTTCTTCTTGGATTTATCCTGGATGGGACTCTCTGTGATTCCTGGACTTGATTAACTATTTCCTTTCCCATATTAGGGAAGTTTTCAACTATAATCTCTTCAAATATTTTCTCAGTCCCTCTCTTTTTCTCTTCTTCTGGAACCCCTATAATTCGAATGTTGGTGCGTTTAATGTTGTCCCAGAGGTCTCTGAGACTGTCGTCAGCTCTTTTCATTCTTTTTTCTTTATTCCGCTCTGCAGTAGTTATTTCCACTATTTTATGTTCCAGATCACTTATCCGTTCTTCTGCCTCAGTTATTCTGCTATTGATCCCTTCTATAGTATTTTTAATTTCATTTATTGTGTTGTTCCTCATTGTTTGTTTCATCTTTAATTCTTCTATGTCCTTGTTAGATGTTTCTTGCATTTTCTCTATTCTATTTCCAAGATTTTCGATCATCTTTACTATCATTATTCTGAATTCTTTTTCAGGTAGACTGCCTATTTCCTCTTCATTTGTTAGGTCTGATGGGTTTTTATCTTGCTCCTTCATCTGCTGTGTGTTTTTCTGTCTTCTCATTTTGCTTATCTTACTGTGTTTGGTGTCTCCTTTTTTCAGGCTGCAGGTTCGTAGATCCTGTTGTTTTTCGTTTCTGTCCCCAGTGGCTAAGGTTGGTTCAGTGGGTTGTGTAGGCTTCCTGGTGGAGGGGACTAGTGCCTGTGTGCTGGTGGATGAGGCTGGATCTTGTCTTTCTGGTGGGCAGGTCCACATCTGGTTTTTTGTTTTGGGGTGTCTGTGGACTTATTATGATTTTAAGCAGCCTCTCTGCTAATGGGTGGGGTTGTGTTCCTGTCTTGCTAGTTGTTTGGCATAGGGTGTCCAGCACTCTAGCTTGTTGGTCATTGAGTGAAGCTTGGTGTTGGTGTTGAGATGGAGATCTCTGGGAGATTTTCACCTTTTGATATTATGTGGAGCTGGGAGGTCTCTTGTGGACCAGTGTCCTGAAGTTGGCTCTCCCACCTCAGAGGCACTGCAGTGACTCCTGGCTGCAGCACCAAGAACCTTTCATCCACACAGCTTAGAATAAAAGGGAGAAAAAGAGAAAGAAAGAAAGAAAAGTAAAGTAAAATAAAATAAAGTTATTAAAATAAAAAATAATTATTAAGAAAAAAAATTTTTTTAAGTAAAAAAAAAAAAGGACAGATTGAACCCTAGGACAAATGGTGAAAACAAAGCTATACAGACAAAATCTCACACAGAAGCATATACATACATGCTCACTTAAAGAGGAAAAGGGGGAAAAATAATAAATCTTGCTCTCAAAGTCCACCACCTCAATTTAGGATGATTCATTGTCTATTCAGGTATTCCACAGATGCAGGGTACATCAAGTTGATTGTGGAGATTTAATCTGCTGCTCCTGAGGCTGCTGGGAGAGATTTCCCTTTCTCTTCTTTGTTCGCACAGCTCCTGGGTTTCAGCTTTGGATTTGGCCCTGCCTCTGCATGTTGGTCGCAGGAGGGTGTCTGTTCTTCGCTCAGACAGGACGGGGTTAAAGGAGCCGCTGATTCGGGCGCTCCAGCTCACTCAGGCTGGGGGGAGGGAAGGGTACGGAGCGAGGCTAGCCTGCGGCAGCAGAGGCCAGCCTGTCATTGCACCAGCCTGAGTTGCGCCATGCGTTCTCCTGGGGAAGTTGTCCCTGGATCATTGGACCCTGGCAGTGGCGGGCTGCACAGGCTCCCCGGAAGGTAGGTGTGGAGAGTGACCTGTGCTTGTGCACAGGCTCCTTGGTGGCGGCAACAGCAGCCTTAGCATCTCATGCCCGTCTCTGTGGTCCGCGCTGTTAGCCGTGGCTCACGCCCGTCTCTGTAGCTCCTTTTAACAGTGCTCTTAATCCCCTCTCCTCACGCGCCAGGAAACAAAGAGGCAAGAAAAAGTCTCTTGCCTCTTCGGCAGGTCCAGACCTTTTCCCGGACTCCCTCCCGGCTAGCTGTGGCACACTAGCCCCTTCAGGCTGTGCTCATGCAGCCAACCCCAGTCCTCTCCCTGGGATCTGACTGAAGCCTGAGCCTCAGCTCCCAGCCCCACCCACCCCGGCAGGTGAGCAGACAAGTGTCTCGGGCTGATGAGTGCTGGTTGGCACCAATCCTCTGTGCGGGAATCTCTCTGCCTTGCCCTCCGCCACCTGTAGCCTCCGCCTATGAAGGGGCTTCCTAGTGTGTGGAAACTTTTCCTCCTTCATGGCTCCCTCCCACTGGTGCAGGTCCCATCCCTATTCTTTTGTCTCTGTTTATTCTTTTTCCTTTTACCCTACCCAGGTACGTGGGGAGTTTCTTGCCTTTTGGGAGTTCTGACATCTTCTGCCAGCATTCAGTAGGTGTTCTGTAGGAGTTGTTCCACGTGCAGATGTATATCTGATGTATCTGTGGGGAGGAAGGTGCTCTCCATGTCTTAGTCTTCCGCCATCTTCCCCACTCGTTTTGTTTTTCTTTTACAAATACCTTTGGGAGTGAGCCTGAAAGATGAAGTGCAATGATTTTGCCTTTTGTTATTTTGTCCTTATGTAGTGCCCTTCCACATTGAAACAGGGCTTACCCTTGTGACCAAAAGAATACTAGGTATGGGGTGGTGTGGTAATTCTGAAAATAAGCCATAAAAGGCGTGCTAGCTTCTATCTTGAATTCCTGCTCTCTTCACTCAGGGAGAATCCAACTGCCTTGCTAGGAGAACACTCAAATTGTCTTGTGGAGAACCCTATATCAAGACCAACTGAGTTCTCTCATCAATAGTTAATACTAAATTACAAGCCCTTGGGAGTGAGTCACCCAGAATTAAATCATTCAGCCTTCAGATAACTGCAGCCCTGGCCGATATCTGAATGTAACCTCATGAAAGATTCAAGTCAGAAATGCCCAACCACTTTCTCCTAGTGTTGGTTCTGTGTAGAGGGTTTCCCCAGTTTCTGTTTGTCTGAAAATGTATTTCATTGGTCAGTATCCTGAAGGCTATTTCCCACTGGAAATAAAATACTGTGTTGGCAGTTATTTCAGCACTTAGAACATGCCAGTCAATTATTTCTCTTGTGAATACAACTCATATTTTATTGCTCCTTTCAATGTGAATTGTAGTTTTTTGTTACTTTTAAGACTTTTGACTTTTTCTTAACAGTTTCATTGTGATGCTAAGTGTGGTTTTCTCAGCTGTATCCTGTTGGGTTTTGTAGAACATCTAAAATCGTGTAAATGGATGTATTTCGTCCACTTTGTTTTTTTTTTTTTTTTTTTTTTTTTCTGGTACGCGGGCCTCTCACTGTTGTGGCTTCTCCTGTTGCGGAGCACAGGCTCTGGACATGCAGGCTCAGCAGCCATAGTTCAGGGGCCCAGCCGCTCCACAGCATGTGGGATCTTCCTGGACCAGGGCATGAACCCATGTCCCCTGCATTGGCAGGCAGACACTCAACCACTACGCCACCAGGGAAGCCCCACTTTTTTCAGTTTTATAAACTTTTTTTTTATCCATTTTCTCTCCTAATATAGGCTTTCCTGCATTCTCTCTTTCATTTTCTTCTGGATCAAACATTAGATAATTTCATCTATGACCACTATACCTTTTATTCTGTTTTATGAATTTTCAGACTATTTTTTGTCTCTCTGCTTCAATCTGCATTTTTTTCTACTGACCTATCATTCTGTTCAAATATTACCTCTTCATGTGTGTCTAATTTGCTCTTATTTCCATCTATTGAATACATAATTTCAGCTATTATACTTTTCAGTTTTAGAAGTGCCACTTATTCTTTTTATAAATTTCAATTTATTTCTGAAATTTTGCTTCTTCTCATTTATGTTTTTGAATTTGCTATAAATAGTTAGAACAATTTTTGATAATACTGATATCTGGATCACCCAGGAGTCTCCTTCTATTTTTTTGGTGTTTCTCTTGGTCTTGTTTTTTTGCTATAACTCTAATGTTGCATTGAATGCAGACATTGTGTATGAAGCTCTGAATAATGTCATCTTCCTGGCAAAAGTGTATGTTTTGGTTCTGGACATGATTAGAGAAAGGGTAGATAATCTGAATCAGTCTTGGATTGAGGTGATTCTAAGGTGTTTTGTATTTTATTTTGATTGGTTGATTTCCAGACTGTCTCCCTTTAGAGTCTGTACTAAAACCCTACTGTTTTGTCTAGGGATCACCCTCCTTTTGTGCATAACAATCTTGACAACAAGCTGCCAAAAGCCATGTTTAGTTTCTGAGACTCTTAGCCACTATTTTTTGCTTCATTGTCGGCCTTTTTTGCTGATGCATTCAAATAACAGAAATATGTTGAAAAGAAAAAGGTAGTGATTTGCATTTTTTTTTCCTGAGATCTAGTTAATTCCTAAATGCCTATATTTGTCTCTTCAGGTATGACTGCATAAACCCTGTTATATTTCTCACCCTCTTAGTTATACCTTTCTACTCAGCTCTTCAGCCTCTTTAGCTGTGCCACCTATGATATGACAAATATCTCTTGGGAAAAGTAGCAAAAATTTGAAGTTCATTTCATTTCATTTCCTCCTTATCACTGGGATGTCAACACCTAATTCCATTTAAATTTTATCAAGATGTTTCCTTATATAGCATAAGGGTTGGTCGTGTCCTATAAGGTAGTCATATATAGCTAGAAGTGGAAATTTTCTTGCTGTCTTGTTTTTAAGAGTCATAGTATTAAATTGTACTTATAATTTTCTTCTTGATTCTGTGAATATGTATATTAGCTTGTTTTGTGGGTTCTTCCTAACTTTTTATAGTTATATTTAAAGACTGGTGAGAGAGATCTTGACATCTGTCTTTTTTTCTATACTGTTTAACAATAATTCATTACAAAAATTTTACCTTTCAAATAATTTTGGATCAGTGTCTTCCTTGATTCCTTTACATTATAAATCCAGTTAGTTATTTTCTTCTACCTGTTAAGGCACATTGAAAAGTTTTTTTGCTGTTGTTGTTTTACTTGTACTTGGATATTTAATTGTTGTTGTGTTGTTTTTATACTGTTTATTTTTTTAGGGATTATAATTGTCCTAAATGCAATGAGATAGACAATCACTAACTAATAGAATAGGAAAAAATTATAATAGTGTACATTGTAATCCACTAACTAGTGATACTGTTGAGTATTGATACTGATACATCTTTACTTGTAAAGATGACCCCTTGAGCTAGAATTAGCACTACATGTGTGTCAGGAGTTCTGTTCATAATTCTTATTGACTTTATAACCTTGCCCACATTGCTCTAATATTTCTGAAACTCAATTTATATCCATTTTGAATTTATTTTAGAGACAGACATAGGATTTTTTAAATAGTAGTTACAGAGTTGAAAATTTGAATTGTGCATTAGAACAAAACAGCTTTTTATGCCATTATCTGTATACATAATTATCTTTCTAAATATATATTCTGAAAAATATGTAAAAATGTAAAGAATATTAGAAAAAACTGCAAATTTGCCAACCTAGAAAAGACAAAATAACTGTAATTTATCTACATGATGATTTTCCCAGCCTTTTTTGTATACTGAATTTTTTTGGATTCTATAAGCATCACTACCACAGCTCTTCTTTTATAATTACACAGTATTTAAGCTTTTGCTTATATTCAGTATTTCCAGAGCAGAAAATTTTATTTGTTCATGTGCCTGCTCATTCAGTCTTATTCAACTAGAAGAGAAGCAACTTCCTCTCTATTCTGCTCTAATGGGCACGCTCTGACAAGTGTTTTTCAACAAGCTTCACCTTATTTCTCAAGGAATCAAGTGTTCTCTAGGCAGGCAAAAGCTAGTAAATCAGCTGTAGTGTTAATCAGTAAAAATAATCAGCCTCTGAAGCAAAACCTGTCAATTACAATATGTAACAACTAGCTCTTGAATGGACTTTAAAACACAACTTGGGCTTCCCTGGTGGCGCAGTGGTTGAGAGTCTGCCTGCTGATGCAGGGGACACGGGTTCATGCCCCGGTCCGGGAAGATCCCACAAGCGGCAGAGCGGCTGGGCCTGTGAGCCATGGCTGCTGAGCCAGCGCGTCCAGAGCCGGTGCTCCGCAACAGGAGAGACCACAACAGTGAGAGGCCCACATACCACAAAAACAAACAGACAAAAAAAAAAACACAACTTAAAGAGTGAACACAGAGTTCTTCTGCTACACTATTTTTTTCCACTTTATTCCAAGCAACATTAGAATTTTAGATGAGACTAGAAACAAATTCTTTGAGAGTCTGTGCATTGATGAGTCTGAAAAGGATGTAAAAAAGAATGAAAGAAGCAATGGAAATAGGTGTGAAAAAATTTTCTCTGCAATGTGACATAGCAAATGAAAATAAGCTCTGCTGTGTAAGTCCAAATATGACTTTGTATGTGAAATAAAATTTATTTTTGTGGTTTATGCCATTCAAAGTTTTTCTCTAACATCCACGTCAGTTTCTTTTGTGTAATTTCTCATCTTGTAATCAACTTCAGATTTAATGACATAATTCTATTTTTTTAAATTATTTGTTTGAATTTTCTGAACTTTATGCTTTGATGACATAGGTTTTCAAATTAATTGATTACATAAGGTACTTAATGTAGTAGAAAACCTAGAACATAAAAGCAATTCAACAATTAAAGCACTAAAACAATTGAACAATTATTAAATTAAATAAATTAAATAAATTGTTAAAGAAATTGTTAAATAAGGTTGAAACAGGTATGTTTTTGGGGTGGTTAGAGGGGAAGAAATGAAAATCAAGAATAACAAAATCTACACTGATCTCATGTAATGAAGAATGAAGGAAAGTTTAGAATGGACATACATTATTTTTACCACTTAAAAAAAAACTTTTATCATTTAAAAATGCAACTATTGGGCTTCCCTGGTGGTGCAGTGGTTGAGAGTCCGCCCGCCGATGCAGGGGACATGGGTTCATGCCCCGGTCTGGGAAGATCCCACATGCTGCAGAGTGGCTAGGCCCTTGAGCCATGGCCGCTGAGCCTGCGCGTCCGGAGCCTGTGCTCCGTAACGGGAGAGGCCATACAGTGAGAGGCCTGCATACCACAAAAAGCAAACAAATAAACGAACAAACAAATAAATAAAAATGCAATTATTTTAACCAATTTTTGATAAAATAATCTCCCCAATTCTATTAAATATAAAAATGTTAATGAAAAGTGATTTATAAACTTTAAAGTCTATGATAAGTACTTATTTTATCAGAAATTTCTAGTAATAATCACTTATTAAAATAGCATTAAGTAATATGCAAAGACTTCTAAATAGTAGATCTCTAAATATTGCTAAACCAGAATGGAATAATAAAAAAATATTAACTGTGACAAAAACAGTTAACAACACCATAATTTACTCTATATAACTAGTGTGTGTGTGTGTGTATATATATATATATATATATTTATTATTTTTTTTTTTTGCGGTATGTGGGCCTCTCACTGTGTGGCCTCTCCCATTGCGGAGCACAGGTTCCGGACACGCAGGCTCAGTGGCCATGGCTCATGGGCCCAGCCGCTCTGCGGCATGTGGGATCTTCCCAGCTCGGGGCATGAACCCGTGTCCCCTGCATCGGCAGGCGGACTCTCAACCACTGTGCCACCAGGGAAGCCCTAGTATATAGTTTTTGACATATGGTTTATAGTTTATATGCAAGTCTATAAGTGACCCTCTTATATATGAAAAACAAAACATGAAAATTTTATATTAGGGTATATTGACAATGTTCCCACTCTGAGCTTCACCTTATATGTCTATAACCCTTGCGGAGTTGCAAAATATATTTCAGGTTAAAGTACTCATATGAGCAACAGTCAGTCTGGGGAATAGGGTGATATAAAGTATGATGAACTTTTACTGTAACAATCCCCTCGCATTATGAGCTGCTGAAACAGCAGGTGGCAAGAGGCACTGGGAGTAGCAAAATACTAGTGTTGATCTGTGTGGCTGGTTCAAGCATATGACAGCCCACAGGGTCCGCCTCACCTGCTGGGACTTTATTACCTGCTTCATTATGGACTTAGCCAGAGTTAAGCTGCTAACCTGTATTACCTCTAACTGGCAAGGAAAATGGAGTGTCAGAGGCAAAATCATATATGTGACCTGTCACATTAAGACCTGATGATGGATAAAGTTCAGGAGTTGTTCTGTCGAAGGAGTTTTTCAGTTACAAATAATATCCCTCCAGCAAGGATTTAATTAAGTTATTTATTTTTGTAATCAAATGATATATGTAAAATTTGATGATCTATGTGTATAGATTTTCATGTTCAGTGTTTAACAATTGATATCCATCATTTATACCAGCTTCCAAAAGAGGTTCATTTTCCTGATATTTTTCAACCATACATGACAGGCTCTAGGCTCTTAGAAAAGTGGTCTGTAAACATCTCCTTCCAAAGAGACTAAAGTTCATCAAGAAAGTGTTTACAAATCAGATTGCCAAGTGTTTGTTTAATGATCTTATGCTTCTTAAAAAAAAACACTCATTTAAAGTATAATTTTAAAGTATGTTCCCTTACTCCTTAATATGATATAAAGCTTTTCTTGAAATAAGGGTAATGGAGTTTAATTCTCCATCTCTGCTGAAGTGATTGTAAACTTTCTTTTCATAATGCTTCAGCATTTTCTGGCAATCCCCAAGGGTTAAGAAATGGGCCCAGATAATAGTCTAATCATAATCATTTTTCTTACTAAAATTCTTTCTTTTCACACATTTAACCATTTAGAATAGCCATGAATCATTCATTTATGTTAGTGTGTGGTTTTTAAAACCCTGAAATGGGCAGAGTCCTTTAGCAGTTTCCATTGTATCAGTCTACTCTGTGCCACTTGGAATTTAGGAATCAGCAGCTACTTTCAACATCAATTCAACAACCCACATCCAAGGTCACAGGGTGATACGCTTAATTATAAGACTTAAACTTCTATCATGAGACCAATAATTTTGTCTTGATTGTTAAACTCTGCAAAAATAACCTGTCTTTTCTATCTCAGCAAATGAGTTAGTTATTTACTGTTTCAACTTGCATAACTGACTGATGAACCCTAGGGACTTCTTCAAAGTCTATAACACAAGTGTTAATAACCATGCTTTAAACCTCTAACAGGAGTGTAAAATGCCTGTAAATGATGATAAATCTCAGTGTGTGCAATGTGACCGATTTATAGTATAAAAGCACAGTCTTCTAAGGCTGAATCCTATCTGTCATGTATTTAAAAAATCAAAGCTCTCAAAACTCTAGTGTGTGAAATGAAACTTTACAAAAGGTCTGAATCATGCAGATCCCCTTGGAACTTGTGAAAATAATTTACAACTTTAAATTTTACCCCTTATTTTTTCATCAGCAATTAAAGCAACTTAAATGAAACAGTGAAATTTGCTCTCACTTTCATATCAAATCTGTTAGAAATCTCTTCCCAAATTTCTTAAAGTTAAATTGCCTGATATCCACATCCTATATCCACAATATTATTTAATTTCTATATCTTTCATCCTTTCATATATAGCTGGAGTAACTTGAACATGAATATCAAATAAAAAGGAAGATATTCTAGAATGGAAAACTAGTTAGAATGTCCATTTTATGTGTTTTATAATCATTTTTGATTCAAACTATTTAAGTAAAATAAAATAAACAATAAAATTAACTTGAACAAGTATTAGAAATCAAAATTAAAATTCCTCCTAAATAATTTTGTTTTCATATATTAATTAACTATGTTAATTAAATAGATTATAATTAGTACATTCAGAATATGATGAAGATTGATTCAAGTTAGTAAATTAAACATTGTGGTAGACAACCTTCTCCTCTGCTTCTAGGTGAGGAAAACACTTAGCAAGCCAAATTTCATGAGGCATCTCTGAAAAATGGAAAGTCGATTGGATAATATTAAAGAAGTTAACCAAATTATAAAATGTATAAGGCAGTATACTGAAAAAAAACTATGACTGGTTTCACAGAAATTCAAAAACTAGAATAGGTATCTCCCAAAAAGTGGAAGGTAACTGTTTCCTAGAGATGCCATAACAAATTAACCTAAGCTTTAGGGCTTAAACTACAGAAATTTATGCTTTCATAGTTCTGGATGCTGAAAGTCCAAAATCAAGGTATTGTCAGGGCTGTACTCCCTATAAAGGGGAGAATCCATCTTTTGCCTCTTCAAGCTTCTGGTGGCTGAGAGCATTTCTTAGCTGTAGTCACATCATTCCAATCTCTGCCTTTGTCTTTACGTTGCCTTCTTCTCAGCGTTTGTGTCTTTTTTTCTTCTCTCTGTTTCTTTCTTCTATTAGAGTACTTGTCATTGGATTTAGTGTCTACCTGGATAATTCGGAATGATCCCCTCATCTCAAAATCTTCAAATTAATCAGATCTTTAAACATCTTTTTTTCCAGATAAGATAATATTCATAGATTCCAGGGATTAGGACTTGGATATATTTGAGGAGGGTGGGGGATGACCAGTATTCAGTTCAGTACAGTAACTAACAGCTATGTTTTTTAATCTTGCTTTAGAATTACTCACAAAAAATAATCATAAACACTTTCTCACTGCTCAACTCCTCCCAGAACAAGGATTTAATAAAAGGACATTTATTCTTTTAGCTATGAGTGATTATTTTAGAATTGTGGTTAGAAGACCAAGAAAATGTGCATAGGTTTTGTTATATCCAGTACAGCAGGCATGAGGAAACCAAGATTCTAAATTTTCAAATACTAAAGTCTACTCTTCAGCAATAAATTCACATTCATTGGAGGTAAGATCAAATGTATCATCTTCAGCTGTGTGTCCACATTGACATATACTACCCACAGTAGCAAGCATTAAAGGAAAACTATACTGTAAATCAATAAGTATCTACAAACAGGTTAAAAGATATGAAATACGCATTCATTTGAGAATCACCAAAATTTAAGAATAGTGAACAGCATGAGAGAACAATAATATAACAATCTTAACCAACAAATCATCTCATATCCAAGAATAAAGATTTAATAGAGAAAACAGAATTTTAAAAATTTAAAATAAACATGATTAATGACCTCAGCAAAATGTGAGACTAAACCTCTACCACTAATAATTATAAAACTTAGGTTAAAAAATTAAAAACAAACAACTGACTCTCTGAAGGCATCAGAAAACATCAAAGACAGCCAGAACTCAAGGGGCTGAGATCTCAGAGAACAGGTAAGGAGGCTGAAGAAGCCCCAGATTCACCACTGCTAATCCTCAGAGAATTGGATCACTTGCTGACTTCTGGAAAACATTTAAAAAGAAAGTAGTAACCAAGGGCTTCCTAAGTTCTCCACAGGCAAGGGAGAAAATAATTACATACAGTTAAGCACAATGAAGCTGCCAGGAATTGAGACATTAAAATCCTGATAAAAAAAAAAGAAGAAGAAACATAAAATCATGCATGCATCTAATATTTTATATGCAATATGCTCATAAGGCATTGAACAACCCCTAAAGGGCAAGTACAGGATGCAAGAAATAGACAAACAGAGCAAAAAGCAGCTGTTCTATGGCTGAAAAGTTAATCGGACAATTGTGCAATACTGAGGTACTTTAAACACCCTCCACTGGTTCTGTTTCTCTGAAGAACCCTGACTGACAGTCATCTCTTGTTAGCCTGGTGTTGAGGGAAGGATGTAATTTATTTTTCTGATTTAGTCTTAGTCTTAGACAAACACCAAATCCCTGAGTCTCAGCTATTTATTCTTCTCAGGTTCCCTGCCCCTCCCTGGATATATTTCTGGGTCTACCTTACATTTCTTCCCGTTCTCCAGGGACAGTTTTCTTTTATTTTCTGTTCTTTTCCTTCAGGTGCAGTATGTTCACCTCAGTGTCCAGTGGCGACAGTGTTGTTCTTACCTCCACATATCAAGACTTTGATTCCTTAGGGGAGAGAGTGGAGAAGGGACCAAGTGGAATTGCATGCCCTTCATACCACAGCCACTGGTCTTTCTTTCTAGGTCTGAGACATTAAAAGGGTATTTTCTTTTAACTTCATCCAGTAGTATCTGTGACACTTGAACTGGGGTTCAAGGAGAAAGCTGTGAAGAGGATGTGGACTCCCCCAGTTTCTGTGGTCCCCATGGGCTTCACGAGCCCTCCCCAGCGTGCTCCTGATGACCACCACATCACACACCAGGCTAAATAAATTCTTCCTGGTATCCAAGTGCCTCATAAGCTATTGCCTGTGTTCAGTCTCTCCCTGGAGGCACCTCCTTAGATTTGGGATTAGTTTGTTGCCCTGCAACCTCAGTGCTTAGGTAAGTTCAAGAAAGTTCTGAACTTGTAGCTTCTCTGGCCTTTTTTCCTTTATAAACTTGGAAGCAACACTCATTTTAGGTGTCTCATCCCTGAATAGAAGCCAGATGTCAACAATAGACTTTTTTTTAAATTAATTAATTTATTTATTTTTGGCTGTGTTGGGTCTTCGTTTCTGTGTGAGGGCTTTCTCTAGTTGCGGCAAGCGGGGGCCACTCTTCATCATGGTGCACGGGCCTCTCTCTATTGCGGCCTCTCTTGTTGTGGAACACAGGCTCCAGATGTGCAGGTTCAGTAGTTGTGGCTCACAGGCCTAGTTGCTCCACAGCATGTGGGATCTTCCCAGACCAGGGCTCGAACCTGTGTCCCCTGCATTGGCAGGCAGATTCTCAACCACTGCACTACCAGGGAAGCCCAACAATAGACTTTTAATTAAAATGCTTGGACAACTTGGTTGTCATTTGTAACTAGAAATAAATAATCCATATCTTACATCTTGCACAAAGAAAAAGTATCCAGTTAGATTAGGGATACAAATGTAAAAAAAAATTAAACTATACAAGTATTACTAAGAAACATGGGTGAAATTCTCTTAAATCCTGGTGTAGGGAAAGGTTTTCTAACTATAACTCAAATACAGAGGCAATAAATGAAAAGATTAATGAATTTAAACATGTAAAAATTATTTAAAGCTTTTGTATTGGGACAATCAACATAAAATAATCAACAAAACCGTCAAAATGGGAAGAAATGTTTACAATATATAAAACAGACAAAGAGCTAATATTTCTAGTATAGAAAAACTTAAAATTGATGCATTAAGGAGCAAATCTCTGACTGAAAATGAGAGAAAAATATATGAACAGGCAATGCAAAAAAAGATACATAATGGATTTTGAAAATGTGACATTATTTTCAAACTCATATTTGAAGAAATACAATCAAAGAACAATGAGATACTATTTCTTACTAGTAAAATTGGAAAAAAAAATGTAAATATGAAAAAAAGAGTCTGTTGGTGAGGCTGTGCTATCAGGCATTCTCATCATTGCTGGTGGAAATACAAACGGGTATACCCCTCCTGGAAGGAATTTGACAATACCTAACAAAACTATACGTGAACTTAAATTTTGACCCAGAAATCCTACATCTAGGAATCTACCCTGGAGATGAATCTCTTACATGATAAAAATACATTTGAACAAGGTTATCTCTGTAGCATTCTTTATAATTGCCAATATTGGAAATAACATAATGCCTAAGTAGAAAAGAAGCCAAATAAACTATGGTAATTTATGGTAGTTAAAGCTTTCAATCTAGGGGCTGTCACATGCCCAAACTAATAATTCATACTATGTGAAATGTCCTCACTTGAGGAATGGCTCTTGGCAATAGTTTTATTTACATCTCAATCAACACTATAAGCTTTATAATTAAAATCGTAAATGATATAAGTGTGTTACATTTAGTGAAAACTGTGACTTGTTGCTATAGTGATGGGGGTGAGAGTGGGCTTTTTGGAGACAGTCTGGACTTTTGCATGAAAAGGATGTAAAGATTTAGTGAGGTCTTTTAAAAATACCACCTTTTAGGGACTTTCTTGGTGGCACAGTGGTTAAGAATCTGCCTGCCAATGCAGGGGACATGGGTTCAAGTCCTGGTCTGGGAAGATCCCACATGCTGCAGATCAACTAAGCCCGTGTGACACGACTACTGAGCCTGTGCTCTAGAGCCCATGAGCCACAACTACTGAAACCCACGTGCCTAGAGCCCGTGCTTTGCAACAAGAGAAGCCACTGCAATGAGAAGGCCTCACACCGCATAGAGTAGTCTCCACTTACCACAACTAGAGAAAGCTTGCATGCAGCAACAAAGACCCAATGCAGCCAAAAATAAATAACATAAATTTATTAAAAAATTAAAAAATAAAAATATCGCCTTTTATATTTTGAAAATAGTCCTTACAAACACCTGGATGGGTAATACGAATCCTGTGAGATTTGCAGTCCTGCTGCCTAGAGATGGCACCTAAATTTTGATTCCTAAATGACTGTTTAGCCATGGGTTTCCTAAGACATTCCTTTTCTAATGTCAGTTATAAGGAAGTAGAATCTGGTCTCTGTTACTGTGTCATTTCTGCTTTAAGTGAAACTTCCCTGAGCTAGAAAGCAAGCGATATATATTTTTTTTTATTGAAGTATAGTTGATTTAAAATGTTGTGTTAATTTCTGCTGTACAGCTAAGTGATTCAGATATATATATATATATATATATATATATATATATATATATATCTTTTCATATTCCTTTCCATTATAGTTTATCACAGAATATTGAATATGGTATGCTGTGTTATACAATATGACCTTGTTGTTTATCCATTCTATATGTAATAGTTTGCATCTGGTAATCCAAACACCCACTCCATCTCTCCCCCACTTGTACTCCCGCTTGGCAACCACAAGTCTGTTTGCTATGTCTGGAAGTCTGTTTCTGTTTTGTAGACATGTTCATTTGTGTCATATGTTAGATTCCACACATAAGTGATATCATATGGTAAATGTCTTTTTCTTTCTGACTTACTTCATTTAGTATGATAATCTCTAGGTCCATCCATTTGCTGCAAATAGCATTATTTCATTCTTTTTTATGGCTGAGTAATATTCATACACACACACACACACACACACACACACATCACATCTTCTTTATCCATCTGTCAATGGACATTTAGGTTGCTTCTATGTCCTGGCTATTGTAAATAGTGCTGTAATGAACATTAGGGTGCATGTGTCTTTTTTTTTTTTTTTTTTTTTTTTTTACAAATTTAATCAGTTATACATATACATATGTTCCCATATCCCCTCCCTTTTGCGTCTCCCTCCCACCCTCCCTATCCCACCCCTCCAGGCGGTCACAAAGAACCGAGCTGATCTCCCTGTGCTATGCGGCTGCTTCCCACTAGCTATCTACCTTACGTTTGGTAGTGTATATATGTCCATGCCGCTCTTTCACTTTGTCACAGCTTACCCTTCCCCCTCCCCATATCCTCAAGTCCATGCTCTAGTAGGTCTGTGTCTTTATTCCTGTCTTACCCCTATGTTCTTCATGACATTTTTTTCTTAAATTCCATATATATGTGTCAGCATACAGTATTTGTCTTTCTCTTTCTGACTTACTTCACTCTGTATGACAGACTCTAGGTCCATCCACCTCATTACAAATAGCTCAATTTCATTTCTTTTTATGGCTGAGTAATATTCCATTGTATATATGTGCCACATCTTCTTTATCCATTCATCCGATGATGGACACTTAGGTTGTTTCCATCTCCGGGCTATTGTAAATAGGGCTGCTATGAACATTTTGGTACATGTCTCTTTTTGAATTATGGTTTTCTCAGGGTATATGCCCAGTAGTGGGATTGCTGGGTCATATGGTAGTTCTATTTGTAGTTTTTTAAGGAACCTCCATACCGTTCTCCATAGTGGCTGTACCAATTCACATTCCCACCAGCAGTGCAAGAGTGTTCCCTTTTTTCCACACCCTCTCCAGCATTTATTGTTTCTAGATTTTTTGATGATGGCCATTCTGACTGGTGTGAGATGATATCTCATTGTAGTTTTGATTTGCATTTCTCTAATGAGTAAAGATGTTGAGCATCCTTTCATGTGTTTGTTGGCTGTCTGTATATCTTCTGTGGAGAAATGTCTATTTAGGTCTTCTGCCCATTTTTGGATTGGGTTGTTTGTTTTTTTGCTATTGAGCTGCATGAGCTGCTTATAAATTTTGGAGATTAATCCTTTGTCAGTTGCTTCATTTGCAAATATTTTCTCCCATTCTGAGGGTTGTCTTTTGGTCTTGTTTATGGTTTCCTTTGCTGTGCAAAAGCTTTGAAGTTTCATTAGGTCCCATGTGTTTATTTTTCTCTTTATTTCCATTTCTCTAGGAGGTGGGTCAAAAAGGATCTTGCTGTGATTTATGTCATAGAGTGTTCTGCCTATGTTTTCCTCTAGGAGTTTGATAGTGTCTGGCCTTACATTTAGGTCTTTAATCCATTTTGAGCTTATTTTTGTGTGTGGTGTTAGGGAGTGATCTAATCTCATACTTTTACATGTCCCTGTCCAGTTTTCCCAGCACCACTTATTGAAGAGACTGTCCTTTCTCCACTGTACAGTCCTGCCTCCTTTATCAAAGATAAGGTGACCATATGTCCGTGGGTTTATCTCTGGGCTTTCTATCCTGTTCCATTGATCTATCTTTCTGTTTTTGTGCCAGTACCATACTGTCTTGATTACTGTAGCTTTGTAGTATAGTCTGAAGTCAGGGAGCCTGATTCCTCCAGCTCCGTTTTTCGTTCTCAAGATTGCTTTGGCTATTCGGGGTCTTTTGTGTTTCCATATAAATTGTGAAATTTTTTGTTCTAGTTCTGTGAAAAATGCCATTGGTAGTTTGATAGGTATTGCATTGAATCTGTAGATTGCTTTGGGTAGTAGAGTCATTTTCACAATGTTGATTCTTCCAATCCAAGAACATGGTACATCTCTCCATCTATTTGTATCATCTTTAATTTCTTTCATCAGTGTCTTATAATTTTCTGCATACAGGTTTTTGTCTCCTTAGGTAGGTTTATTCCTAGATATTTTATTCTTTTTGTTGCAATGGTAAATGGGAGTGTTTCCTTGATTTCACTTTCAGATTTTTCATCATTAGTATATAGGAATGCCAGAGATTTCTGTGCATTAATTTTGTATCCTGCAACTTTACCAAATTCATTGATTAGCTCTAGTAGTTTTCTGGTAGCATCTTTAGGATTCTCTATGTATAGTATCATGTCATCTGCAAACAGTGACAGCTTTACTTCTTCTTTTCCCATTTGGATTCCTTTTATTTCCTTTTCTTCTCTGATTGCTGTGGCTAAAACTTCCAAAACTATGTTGAATAAGAGTGGTGAGAGTGGGCAACCTTGTCTTGTTCCTGATCTTAGTGGAAATGGTTTCAGTTTTTCACCATTGAGGACAATGCTGGCTGTGGGTTTGTCATATATGGCCTTTATTATGTTGAGGAAAGTTCCCTCTATGCCTACTTTCTGCAGGGTTTTTATCATAAATGGGTAATGAATTTTGTCAAAAGCTTTCTCTGCATCTATTGAGATGATCATATGGTTTTTCTCCTTCAGTTTGTTAATATGGTGTATCACATTGATTGATTTGCGTATATTGAAGAATCCTTGCATTCCTGGAATAAACCCCACTTGATCATGGTGTATGATCCTTTTAATGTGCTGTTGGATTCTGGTTGCTAGTATTTAGTTGAGGATTTTTGCATCTATGTTCATCAGTGATATTGGCCTGTAGTTTTCTTTCTTTGTCACATCCTTGTCTGGTTTTGGTATCAAGGTGATGGTGGCCTCGTAGAATGAGTTTGGGAGTGTTCCTCCCTCTGCTATATTTTGGAAGAGTTTTAGAAGGATAGGTGTTAGCTCTTCTCTAAATGCTTGATAGAATTCGCCTGTGAAGCCATCTGGTCCTGGGCTTTTGTTTGTTGGAAGATTTTTTATCACAGTTTCAATTTCAGTGCTTGTGATTGGTCTATTCATATTTTCTATTTCTTCCTGATTCAGTCTTGGCAGGTTGTGCATTTCTAAGAATTTGTCCATTTCTTCCAGGTTGTCCATTTTATTGGCATAGAGTTCTTATAGTAATCTCTCATGATCTTTTGTATTTCTGCAGTGTCAGTTGTTACTTCTCCTTTTTCATTTCTAATTCTATTGATTTGAGTCTTCTCCCTTTTTTTCTTGATGAGTCTGGCTAATGGTTTATCAATTTTGTTTATCTTCTCAAAGAACCAGCTTTTAGTTTTATTGATCTTTGCTATCGTTTCCTTCATTTCTTTTTCATTCATTTCTGATCTGATTTTTATGATTTCTTTCCTTCTGCTAACTTTGGGATGTTTTTGTTCTTCTTTCTCTAATTGCTTTAGGTGCAAGGTTAGGTTGTTTATTCGAGATATTTCCTGTTTCTTAAGGTGGGATTGTATTGCCATAAACTTCCCTCTTAGAACTGCTTTTGCTGCATCCCATAGGTTTTGGGTCGTCGTGTCTCCATTGTCATTTGTTTCTAGGTATTTTTTAATTTCCTCTTTGATTTCTTCAGTGATCACTTCGTTATTAAGTAGTGTATTGTTTAGCCTCCATGTGTTTGTATGTTTTACAGCTCTTTTCCTGTAATTGATATCTAGTCTCATAAGATTGTGGTCAGAAAAGATACTTGATACAATTTCAATTTTCTTAAATTTACCAAGGCTTGATTTGTGACCCAAGATATGATCTATCCTGGAGAATGTTCCATGAGCACTTGAGAAAAATGTGTATTCTGTTGTTTTTGGATGGAATGTCCTATAAATATCAATTAAGTCCATCTTGTTTAATGTATCATTTAAAGCTTGTGTTTCCTTATTTATTTTCATTTTGGATGACCTGTCCATTGGTGAAAGTGGGGTGTTAAAGTCCCCTACTATGATTGTGTTACTGTCGATTTCTCCTTTTATGGCTGTTAATATTTCCCTTATGTATTGAGGTGATCCTATGTTTGGTGCATAAATATTTACAATTGTTATATCTTCTTCTTGGATTGATCCCTTGATCATTATGTAGTGTCCTTCTTTGTCTCTTCTAGTAGTCTTTATTTTAAAGTCTATTTTGTCTGATATGAGAATTGCTACTCCAGCTTTCTTTTTGTTTCCATTTGCATGGAATATCTTTTTCCATCCCCTTACTTTCAGTCTGTATGTGTCTCTAGGTCTGAAGTGGGTCTCTTGTAGACAGCATATATATGGGTCTTGTTTTTGTATCCATTCAGCCAGTCTGTGTCTTTTGGTGGGAGCATTTAGACCATTTACATTTAAGGTAATTATCGATATGTATGTTCCTATTCCCATTTTCTTAATTGTTTTGGGTTCGTTATTGTAGTTCTTTTCCTTCTGTTGTGTTTCTTGCCTAGAGAAGTTCCTTTAGCATTTGTTGTAAAGCTGGTTTGGTGGTGCTGAACTCTCTCAGCTTTTGCTTGTCTGTAAAGGTTTTAATTTCTCCATCAAATCTGAATGAGATCCTTGCTGGGTAGAGTAATCTTGGTTGCAGGTTTTTCTCCTTCATCACTTTAAGTATGTCCTGACACTCCCTTCTGGCTTGTAGAGTTTCTGCTGAGAGATCAGCTGTTAACCTTATGGGGATTCCCTTGTGTGTTATTTGTTGTTTTTGCCTTGCTGCTTTTAATATGATTTCTTTGTGTTTAATTTTTGACAGTTTGATTAATATGTGTCTTGGTGTATTTCTCCTTGGATTTATTCTGTATGGGACTCTCTGTGCCTCCTGGACTTGATTAACTATTTCCTTTCCCATATTAGGGAAGTTTTCAACTATAATCTCTTCAAATATTTTCTCAGTCCCTTTCTTTTTCTCTTCTTCTTCTGGAACCCCTATAATTCGAATGTTGGTGCGTTTAATGTTGTCCCAGAGGTCTCTGAGACTGTCCTCTGTTCTTTTCATTCTTTTTTCTTTATTTTGTTCTGCAGCAGTTATTTCCACTATTTTATCTTCCACCTCACTTATCCGTTCTTCTGCCTCAGTTATTCTGCTATTGATCCCATCTAGAGTATTTTTTATTTCATTTATTGTGTTTTTAATCGATGCTTGATTCGTCTTTAGTTCTTCTAGGTCCTTGTTAACTGTTTCTTGCATTTTGTCTATTCTATTTCCAAGATTTTGGATCATCTTTACCATCATTATTCTGAATTCTTTTTCAGGTAGACTGCCTATTACCTCTTCATTTGTTAGGTCTGGTGGGTTTTTATCTTGCTCCTTCTCCTGCTGTGTGTTTTTCTGTCTTCTCATTTTGCTTATGTTACTGTGTTTGGGGTCTCCTTTTTGCAGGCTGCAGGTTCGTAGTTCCCGTTGTTTTTGGTGTCTGTCCCCAGTGGCTAAGGTTGGTTTAGTGGGTTGTGTAGGCTTCTTGGTGGAGGGGACTACTGCCTGTGTTCTGGTGGATGAGGCTGGATCTTGTCTTTCTGGTGGGCAGGTCCACGTCTGGTGGTGTGTTTTGGGGTGTTTGCGGACTTTTTATGATTTGAGGCAGCCTCTCTGCTAATGGGTGGCGTTGTGTTCCTGTCTTGCTAGTTGTTTGGCATAGGGTGTCCAGCACTGTAGCTTGCTGGTCGTTGAGTGAAGCTGGGTGCTGGTGTTGAGATGGAGATCTCTGGAAGATTTTCGCCGTTTGATATTATGTGGAGCTGGGAGGTCTCTTGTGGACCAGTGTCCTGAAGTTGGCTCTCCCACCTCAGAGGCACAGCACTGACTCCTGGCTCCTCAATTTGGGATGATTTGTTGTCTATTCATGTATTCCACAGATGCAGGGTACATGAAGTTGATTGTGGAACTTTAATCCACTGCTTCTGAGGCTGCTGGGAGAGGTTTCCCTTTCTCTTCTTTGTTCTCACAGCTCCTGGGTCTCAGCTTTGGATTTGGCCCCGCCTCTGCGTGTAGGTCGCCGGAGGGCGTCTGTTCTTCGCTCAGACAGGACAGGGTTAAAGGAGCAGCCTCTTCGGGGACTCCGGCTCACTCAGGCCGGGCGGGAGGGAGGGGCACGGAGTGCGGGGCGAGCCTGCAGCGGCAGAGGTCGGCGTGACGTTGCACCAGCCCAAGGCGCGCCGTGCGTTCTCCCAGGGAAGCCGCCTCTGGATCCCGGGACCCCAGCAGTGGCAGGCTGCACAGGCTCCCAGAAGGGCGGTGTGGACAGTGACCTGCGCTCGCACACAGGCTTCTTGGCGGCGGCAGCAGCAGCCCCAGCGTCCCACGCCCGTCTCTGGGCTCCGCGCTTTCAGCCGCGACTCGCGCCCGTCTCTGGAGCTCCTTTACGCGGCGCTCTTAATCCCCTCTCCTCGCGCACCAGGAAACCAAGAGGGAAGAAAAAGTCTCCTGCCTCTTTGGCAGCTCCAGAGTTTTCCCGGACTCCCTCCCGGCTAGCTGTGGCACATTAGCCCCCTTCAGGCTGAGTTCTCGCCGCAAGCCCCAGTCCTCTCCCTGCGCTCTGACCGAAGCCCGAGCCTCAGCTCCAGCGCCGCCCGCCCCGGCGGGGGAGCAGACAAGCCTCTCGGGCTGGTGAGTGCCACTCGGCACCGCTCCTCTGTGCGGGAATCTCTCTGCTTTGCCCTACCCAGGTATGTGGGGAGTTTCTTGCCTTTTGGGAGGTCTGGGGTCTTCTGCCAGCGTTCAGTAGGTGTTCTGTAGGAGTTGTTCCACGTGTAGCTGTATTTCTGGTGTATCTGTGGGGAGGAAGGTGATCTCCGCATCTTACTCTTCCGCCATCTTCGCATGTGTCTTTTTGAATTATGGTTTTCTCTGGGTATATGCCCAGTAGTGGCATTGCTGTGTCATATGGTAATTCTATTTTTTGTTTTTTAAGGAACCTCCATACTGTTCTTCATAGTGATTGTTTCAATTTACATTCCCACCGACAGTGTAAGAGGGTTCCCCTTTCTCCACACACTCTCCAGCATTTATTATTTGTAGACATTTTAATGATAAACATTCTGACTGGTGTGAGGTGATACCTCATTTTAGTTTTGATTTGCATTTCTCTAATAATTGGCGATGATGACATCTTTTCATTTACCTATTGGCCATATGTATGTATTCTTTGGAGATGTGTCTATTTAGGTCTTCTGCCCACTTTTTGCTTGGGTTGTTTTTTGGTTGTTGTTGTTATTGAACTGCATGAGCTCTTTGTATATTTTGGAAAGTAAACCCTTGTTGGTCACATCATTTGCAAATATTTTCTCCCAGTCCATCAGTTGTCTTTTCATTTTATTTATGTTTTCCTTTGCTTTTAAGTTTAATTAGGTCCCATTTGTTTACTTTTGTTTTTTATTCCTATTGCCTTGGGAGACTGACCTAAGAAAACATATAGTATTATTTAGGTCATATAATGTTTTGCCTATGATCTCTTCTAGGAGCTTTATGGTGTCATGTCTTTTATTTGTCTTTAAGCCATTTTGAGTTTATTTTTGTGTATGGTGTGAGGAAGTGTTCTAACTTCACTGATTTACATGTAGCTCTCCAGCTTTCCCAATACCACTTGCTAAAGAGATTGTCTTTTCTCTATTGTATATTCTTGCTTCTTTCACTGAAGATTAATTGACCATAGGTGTGTGGGTTTTTTTCTGGGCTTTTTATTCTGTTCCATTGATCCATATGTCTGTTTTTGTGCAAATACCATGCTGTTTTGATTACTGTAGATTTGTAATATTGTCTGAAATCTGGGAGGGTTATGTCTCCTACTTTGTTCTTTTTCCTCAGAATTGCCTTGGCAATTCTGGGTCTTTTATGGTTCCATATAAATTTTAGGATTATTTGTTCTAGTTCTGTGAAAAATGTCATGGGTAATTTGATAGGGATCACATTAAATCTGTAGATATCTGTGGGTAGTATGGCCATTTTAACAATATTAATTCTTCCAATACAAGAGCATGGGGTATCTTGCCATTTCTTTGAATCATCTTCAATTTCCTTTATTAATGTTTTGTAGTTCTCAGCATATAAGTCTTTCACCTCCTTGGTGATGTTTATTCCTAAGTATATTCTTTTTTTGATGAGATTTTAAGGGGGATTGTTTCTTTACATTCCCTTTCTGATATATCATTGTTGGTGTAAAGAAATGCAACCAATTTCTCTATGTTAATCTTGTATCCTGCTACCTTGCTGAATTCGTTTATCCGTTCTGGTAGTTTTTGTGTGGAGTCTTTAGGGTTTTCTATATAGAGTATCATGTTATCTTCATATAATGACAATTTTACTTCTTCCCTACCAATTTTAATAACTTTTATTTCTTTTTCTTGTCTGATTCCTGTGGCTAGGACTTCCAATACTATATTGAATAGAAGTGGTGAGAGTGGGTATCCTTATCTTGTTCCAGATTTTAGTGGGAAGGCTTTCAGCTTTTCACCAGTGAGTAGTATATTGGCTGTGGGTTTATCCTAAATAGTTTTTATTATGTTGAGATGTGTCCCCTCTATACCTGCTTTAGTAAGAGTTTTAATCATGAATGGATGTTGAATTTTGTCAAATGCTTTTTCTGCATCTACTGAGATAATTATGTGGTTTTTGTCTTTTCTTTTTTTGATGTGGTATATCACATTGATTGATTTGCATATGTTGAACCATCCTTGTGATCCTTGGATGATCCAACTTGGTTATGGTGTATGATCTTTTATATGTGTTGCTGGATTTGGTTTGCTAATATTTTGTTGAGAATTTTTGCATCTATATTCATCAAAGATATAATTTGTAAGTATATCCATATATATCTACAGATATAATTATATCTGCCTGTATTGGGTAGTGTCTTTGGTTTTGGTGTCAGTGTGATGGTGGTTTTGGGAGTGTTCCCTCCTCTTCAATCTTTTGGAAGAGTTTGAGAAGGATCAGTATTTGTTCTTCTTTGTATGTTTGGTGGAATTCACCTATGAAGCCATCTGGTCCTGGACATTTGTTTGTAGAGAGTTTTTGTTTTGTTTTAAATTAGAGATTCTGTTTCATTTCTGGTGATTGGTCTGTTCAAGTTATCTGTTTCTTCTTGATTCACTTTTGGTGGACTGTATGCTTCTACATAGTTGTCCATTTCTTCTAGGTTGTCAAATATGTTGGCATATAATGTTCATAGTATTCTCTTATAGATTTTATTTGTATTTCTGCAGTATCAGTTGTGATGTCTCCTCTTTAATTTCTTATTTTGTTTCTTTGGGTTCTTTCTCTTTTCTTCTTGGTGAGCCTGGCCAGAGGTTTGTCTATTTTGTTTACCCTTTCAAAGAACAAACTCTTGGTTTTATTGATTAATATTGTTTTTTAAACTCTTTATGTCCTCTCTGATATTTATTATCTCCTTTTTTCTACTGACTTTAGGTTTTGTTTGTTATTCTTTTTCTGAGTCTTTTAGGTGTTGTGTTAGGTTGTTTATTTGAGATTTTTCTTGTTTCTTAAAGAAGGCCTTTATCACTATGAACTTCCCTCTAAGAACTGTTTTTGCTGTATCCCATAGATTTTATATGGTTTTGTTTTCGTTGTCATTTGCCTCAAGGTATTTTTTAATTGCTTCTTTGAATTCATTGTTGACCCACTGGATTTTTAGTAGCATGTTGTTTAGTCTCCATGAAAAATTTTTTTCTTATTTCTTTTTATGTGTTTGATTTTTAGTTTTATGCCATTGTGATCAGAAGAGATACTTGAAGTAACTTCTATACTCTTAAATTTGTTGAGGTTTGTTTTGTGCCCTAATATGTGGTCAGTCCTAGAGAATATTCCATATGCATTTGAAAAGAATGTGTATTCTGCTTTTTTTTTGGGTATAATGTCCTGAAAATATCAATTAAGTCTAACTATTCTATTGTATCATTTAGGATCTCTGTTGTCTTATTTTCTGTCTAGAAGATCTCTCCGTTGATATGAGTAGGGTGTTAAAGTCTCCTACTATTATTGTATTCTTGTCAATTTCTCCCTTTATGTCTGTTAGTATTGTTTTATTTATTTGGGTGTTCCTATATTGGGTGCATATATGTTGATAAGTGTAATATCCTCTAGTATTGATCATTTTATCATTATATAGTGTCCTTTATTTTTCTTTATAGCCTTTGTTTGAAAGTCTATTTGGTTGACATGAGCATTGCAAGCCCCACTTTGTCATTTCCATTTGCATGAAATATCTTTTTCCATCCTCTGACTTTCAGTCTATGTATGTGCTTTGCCCTAAAGTAGGTCTCTTGTAGGCAGCATATTGTAGGCTCTTGTTTTTTTATCCAATATACCACTCTGTGTCTTTTGATTGGGGCATTTAGTCCATTGACATTTAAGGTAATTACTGATAGATACGTGTTTATTGCCATTTTAAACCATTGATTTTATATTTTTCTTGTCCCTTTTTCTTTTTGCTTTTCCTTTTGTGGTTTGATTATTTTCTTTTGTATTATGCTTGTGTTCTTTTTGGTTTTTGTGCATCTATTCTATTTTTTTGATTTGTGGTTACCCTGTTTCTCAAGTATGTTAACTCATTCCTATATCTATTTGCTTTAGACTGGTAGTCATATAGGCTCAAACACATTCTGGAAAAAAAATCTACATTTTCTTACTCTCCCCCACACTTAGTGATTTTGATGTCCTCTTTTACATCTTCATGTTCAGCCTTTTGCTGTTCATTGTGGTTATTACCACTTTAACAGAATTTTTTTTAATCTGTGTACTGCCTTATTTAAGTGATTTACTTTCCAACTGTCATTTTCTCTTTCTTATAGATTCTTGCTTCTTTTCTATTTAGAGAAGACCTTTCAGTATTTCCTTTAGGATAGGTTTAGTATTGCTGTATTCTTTTAGTTTTTGCTTGTCTGAGAAATTCTTTATCTCTCCTTTTATTCTAAATGATAATCTTGCTGGGTAGAGTATCCTAGGTTGCAGATTTTTCCCTTTCAGGACTTCTACAACTCCCTTCTGGCCTGCAACATTTCTGTAGGGAAATCAGCTGATAGACTTATGGGGGTTCCCTTGTGATTAACTCTTTGTTTTTCTCTTGCTGCCTTTAGAATCCTCTCTTTATCTTTAACTTTTGTCATTTTAATATAATATGTCTTGGTGTAGGTCTGTTTGGGTTCATCTCGTTTGGGACCTTCTGTGCTTCCTGTACCTGGATATTTGTTTCTTTCTTTAGGTTTGGGAAATTTCCAGCCATAATTTATTCAAATACATTTTCAATCTCCTTTTCTCTTTCTTCTCCTTTTGGGATCCCTATTATGCATAGATTGGCATGCTTTATACTATGCTATAGGTCTCTTACATTGTTTGTTTGTTTTTTTTTCAATTTGGCTTTCTGTCTGCTCTTCTGATTGGGTGATTTCCATTATTTTATCTTCCAGATCACTTATTCATTCTTCTGCATTATTCATTCTGCTATCCTTTGTCTTTAGCTCAGCTTTTGTCTCAGTGAATGAGTTCTCTAAGTTTTCTTGGTTCCTTTTTACAGTAATCTGTATTTCTATCAATATCTTTCTTAATTCCTTCAGTATTTTTATTATCTCCTTTTTGAACTCTATGTCTATTAGACTGAAGATGTCTGTTTCATTGTTTGTTCCTTCAGGGGAATTCTCTTAATAGTTAATTGGGAGTGGTTCCTCTGCTTCTTCATTTTACTTATATTTCTCCTGCTTTATGAGTTTAGGAGAAACTGTTATCTACTCTGGTCTTGGAGGACTATTTTTATGTGGGAGTATCCCTGTGTAGCCTGCGTAGGTTTAATATTTTTGGTGCGAGGACTTTTTTTAGTATGGATGTCTGCTGCCTCTTTTCTCAGCATATGCTGGCCATTATCCCCTTGATAGGAGGTGTGACTGGTTTTGTGGTGACCAGAGCCTGCACTGGATATTGAGTGGGGCCTCCCCTTTGCTCTGTGGTTGTCACTGCCCTGTCCAAGGCAGGGTCTGCTCCATAGTTGTTGGAGTAGAAGCCCCCAGATCCATTTCTGAGCTGTGTTTCTGAGCTGCAGTGCAAGGTAGGTGGATAGAAAGCTCCCACTGGGAGAGCAGCCACTGAATATTCATCCACCAGAGCTGTTCACTGGTGAGTGTGCTCTGTTGTGTCACCTTTCAGCCACTGTGCAGGCTCACAAAGTACACTGCTGTTGGCCACTCCCCTCAGGCCTGCTTCAACTGTGGGAGTGCTGGCAATTGGCTCTGGTATCTCTCAGGCATTGTTTTCACAAGGCCACTAGTGAAGATCCACTGAAGTCATGTCCAAAGACTGCAGTAGTCACATACCTGGACCCACTGTGGGAGCTATGGAGGAAGCTCAGTCCCTGGCCTATCCCAGCCCACATGTGCACACACCCACAAAACCCACAGCTGCCAAGGCCAAGCCTGTCCCAGCCACAAGAATGCCCATTGTCTGCTTGGATGTCCTGCAGGTGCTGAATTTACAAAGCTGGTGGTGGAGGTATAAGTCTGTGGTTCATGCAACCATGGGGAGAGATTTCAGCCCTGCTTCCTAAGTCATGTGGCCCCTGGGGCTCAGCTATTATTTCAGCCCCACCTCTGTGAGTGGGCAACTCACTGGCACCTGCTCTCGGAGCCCAGTGAGGCCGTGCCTACTGAGGTGTCGGCTGGGGCACAGGAGCCTGCTGAGGTGATGCCTGGGGCATGGGAGCCCACTGAGGTGGGATCCTGCTGAGGTGGCAGCTAGGGCATGCAAGCCTGCCAAAGCAGAAGCCCACCGAGGTGGTGGCTGGAGTGCAGGAGCCCACTGAGGCAGTGGCTGGGGTGCACATTCCCAGAGCCCACAGGGCAATGGCATGGACCATCTGTGCAGGTCTCTCTCTGTTCTGCCTGCCACAAACCAGTTGTTCGACTCTCCTCTGAGCCTCTGAAGCTCCTTTCTGTCCCGGCTGATCTCCCCGCCAGTGAAGGGGCTTCTGAGGGTGCAGGAACCTTTGCTTTTTTACAGCTGCCTCCCAGGGGTGCAGGTCCTGTTCCACTTCCTCTTTTTTTTTTTCTACTCGGTTACATGGAGATCTTTCTTGTCCTTTCAGGTGTTTGAGGTCTTATGCTAGTGTTCAGTAGGTGTTCTATGAGAATTGTTCCATTTGTAGATAGATTTTTGATGTATTTTTGTGGGAGGAGGTAAGTTTTACGTCCTTCTACTCTGCCATCTTGATTCCTCCTCAAGTAAGGTTTCTGTAATCTGAGATGGCAAGAGAAAATATAATGTATATAATACAAGGTAGGAATAATAAAATATACATATTTTTAAAAACTATCTAATATAAAAAGAATATATTATAACATTTTAATCATGTTCAATCCCAAAATAGGAGGTATGAGTGATTAAGGTTTATTTTTTTTCTTTTTGATGAAACATATATAGAATTAAAAAGAAATTCATGTCCTCACCAACTGTAACTTTAAAATATTGACATTTTGCCATATTTGCTTTATAATTTTCCTTTTGGAAACCAAATATTAGTAATGCAGAGGAACATTCTCATTGTTCCCCTCCTTAAACACATCAATTTGCCTTCTAAAGAAGAAATCACTCTGCTGAATTTTACCTGTATCTCCAGTTTATGTAGTCATAGTTTTACTACTTTTATATCTATCCATCAGCAGCATATAGCAGGAGCTCTATTAACTGGTCACTGATTAACTGTTCACCAGTTTAGCAGATGGTTTTCCTCACCTCTGTAAAATATTTGATTTCCATAGGATATTGAATTTTCATAGTTTATAATGTACTCTCTGATAATGGGCTGTAGGATTATTAAGACTCTGAAGATTTTATCCTGAATCTATTTATGCCATATGTACTTCATTTAACATATGTAATTTAATTAGGTATTATGCAATGCAGGAAATACAAATAAATAATAAATAATTTTTCTACAACTAAGTTTGGAATAGAAAAATTCCAAAAAAAACCCCAAAAAACAACAACACTCAAACATTAGCATGAGAAAGACAACTGTATAAATTTGGGGGAACATATGTAATTCTAGAAGAATTTTATATCTGAATTGATGTGGCAATATTTTCAAATTCTTGCTCTAAAGAAAGAAAACAAACATTGTCTATAATGCTAAGTCCTAAAGCAAACTATTTATAAATGAATAAACATTTATATATTTTGAAAGAAAAATGTAAAAATACATATAATTTTTTAATGATGCTCTACCTTTTTTTTTCAATTAAGCAATAAACTATGGTAAAATTTAATTCAAAAAAGAATTAACATAATCTACATAATTTTATTGATTTGTTATAGTGATTCATAATATAGATATACTTTAAATATTTTTGTGATTATTATACTTTTAGCATCTATTCTTATTATAGTGTACCAATTAATTGAATTTTATCAAATACATACATTATTCTTCGTATGCTGTATATTAGTCATTTGTTTCCTTACGGAAGAATATTTAGTCTATTTATCTTTGCACTAACATGCAAATGCTTCTCAGGAGTGGCTATTCTTGTCCTGACTTGGACATTAATTAATTTGCTTTTAGAATTTCTAAATTAGGTATCATGTTTGCTGAAGTTTTTGACAGTTTCTTTGGATAGGAAGATTAAGATATTCCCTTCCATTTCTAGTTTCCTAAACATTTCTCTCATGAATGAATGATGAACTTTTTCTAGGTTTCTTTTCTGATTGAATAAAAAAATTTTTGTTAACATTTTTTTTCAAAGGTTGAAGCATTCTTGCATTTCTGAACTAACCTCCACTTGGAGTGGATTATTTGTGTTCTAAGTGGCTAGGATTTGGGGGGGGGCTAATATTTTAGTTTTTATTTTAAAATCAATAGTATTAAGTGAGCCCTATATTTTTTCTTATATTGGAAGCTACTAGTTTATGACAGTCATATCAGTCTCAGAAAATGACTTGGGTGCCTTTATATCTATTTCTATTTTGTCTTACTGAAACTGAGTCCCCCTAAAATTGAGTTGCCTTACTCACTTTACAATTAATCTGTCTGTCTAAAACTTTATTCCCTTTCTTGTCCCATCTCTGTTCTCCTTAGTAGTAAGAAGTATCAAAGAAAAGGGGGGGACTTGAAGTCAAGCAGGACCCTGTGGGGCCTTCCCAGGTACAAAAGCCCCTCTAGGGCTTCCCTGGTGGCGCAGTGGTTGAGAGTCCGATGTAGGATGTAGGTGCCGATGTAGGAGACGTGGGTTCGTGCCCCGGTCCGGGAAAATCCCACATGCCGCAGAGCGGCTGGGCCCGTGAGCCATGGCCGCTGAGCCTGTGGGTCCGGAGCCTGTGCTCCGCAACGGGAGAGGCCACAACAGTGAGAGGCCCACATACCGCAAAAAAAAAAAAAAAAAAAAAAAAAAGCCCCTTATGGCCCCCGTTTTTTGTTTGTAGAAAAAAAGGCTTAATCTCCTATATTTTTCCCAAGTTCCAAAGAGCAGACTCAAGCAGTTAATGATTAGGACAATAGAGTCATAAGACTCCTATTTTCTCCTGAAGGGATATAGATAACAATCTGAAGTATATCTTTGAATTGCTCTGTAGAAATTAAGATCCCCCTCCCCCAGGTTCTGAATGGTGACTACAGGCTGACCACAAGCACTAGATCCCAGACTGGTTGGAACCAGAACATTGAGATTCCTGAAACATCACCCTGTTACCTCACCACCATCCAGTGAGAAGAAGGTCCATGAGCTGATCACGCATCCTACAACCCTCTCTCCTACAACGGTCCTTATTTTATTTTTAAAAATTTTTATTGGAGTGTAGTTGATTTACAATGTTGTGTTAATTTCAGGTGTACAGCAAAGTGAATCAGTTATACATGTACATATATATATCCACTCTTTTTTAGATTCTTTTCCCATATAGGCCATTACAGTTTATTGAGTAGTGTTCCCTGAGCTATACAGTACTAATGGAGTCTTTAAAAACCCTTACCTGAGAGCCATCGGGGAGCTGGAGTCTTACGAACATGAGCTGCCTGTTCTCCTTGCTTTGTCCCTGCAAATAAACACTTACTTTGCTGCAAACACCCACTTGTCAGAGTTTGGCTTACTGTACTGTGGGCATACAAGTCCTTTCTTAGTAACATTATCAGGGATAATTATTTTTATAAGTATTTAGTAAATTCAGCTTTTCAATGTCTGAGCCAACTTTTTGTTAGTGTGTGTCAAAGCTTTTGGACTATTTGTTCATTCTCTTTTCCGTCTATTGGTGCAGTGAGGTTTTCTTATCTTTAATAAATTAAAAACTTTTATTATGTCTGTCTCATCTCAGTTTTCAAAAAGCTATTGGCAAAAACTTGTGCACAGTATTCCTCTTTTTTGGTAATTTATATTGTATCTCTAATTTCCATTTCATTCCTAACATGTCTGGGCTCCCTCCTCAATTTTATTCATTTTAATTGTAAGTTTACCTATTTTATTAACATTTTCAGAGAAATAGTTTAGATTCTGTTAACTTTGCTTTTTTACTTAATTGTCCTATTTTCTAGATTGTTTTTAATGATTAACATATATTTTCAGTCTTTCAACTATTTCTGTTATATGTATTTACATAGCAAGATTACATTCTACAGTGTTAGCAACATTCTTCAATTTGACTTGCAATACTTTTATTAATTTATTTCAAAATATTTATATATTATCTACTTTTTGGCAGCAACTATTCTTGATACTTGGGATATTTCAATATTAAAAAAACAAAAACAGTCCCTGTACCTTTGGAGCTTACCTATTGGCAGGTGGTGGCGGTGAGGGGGAGATAAGGAGGACATAAATAAGAAAATTTCATGATTATGTTGGAAAATGTTAAGTACCACGGAAAATATAAAACCCAGATCAGGTTAAGAGAGATTGGTAGGGAAGTGGTGGCACAATGCAATGTCAAATAAGAAAGTTAGCATATGCCTCAGTGAAAAGGAGAAGTATGAGCAAAGACTTAAGAAGGCAAAAGAGTTAGCCAAGGGATATGTGACTTACATGTATTGATAATAACTGGCTGATGTGAAGTACAGACTAAAGGGTACAGAGACGAATCAGAGATGCTCTGAGAGATAATGGTGGCTATGAACAGCTGGTAGGAATAACAGTATTGGGCATACCTTGTATAAATGTTTAAAGTAGATAAGATATGATATGCTAATATATTGGATATGATACACAATTATGACTTCAAAATATTTGGCCAGATAAATGGAGCAGTGATTTTCTATCAATGGCAAAGAAGTGAGCTGTAAGCTGACCAATAAAATATTTTGAATTCATTTTTTTATGAGCAGGAGAAAAGTTTTACACCTCTAACTTGAAACATGGAGTAGGTAGAACATATTTGTTTAGAGTTCAGGACACATATGAACTGGAGAAACAAATTTGGAATTTATCAACACAGAAATGGTATTAAAATCACTAGAATGGGTAGAACCATCAAAGAAAAAGTACAGATGAAAAAGAATACCAATGAAAGAGCCCTAAAGAATTTCAACAGTGGAGGTTTAGGCAAAGAGAAGAAACCACCAAAAAAAGACTTGGAAAGATAAAAGGAAAACCAAGAGAGTCTGGTGTTCTGGAAATAAAATGAAGAAAGTACATAAGGGAAGGAGTGATCAATTTTGTCAATAGTCATAACAAGTTTGAAAGATGAGATGTGCAAATGTGAAAAATGACCATTGGATTAAGCAATGAGAGATCATTGCTCACTTTACAAGGACTTTTTTTTTGGAGTAGTACCCTGGTACAAGCTAGAACCTAGGCCCATCAGATTGAAGGGCAGGGGAAATCATAGATTAAAGAGCTAAAAAAGATTATTTTTGGCACTAGGGCGCTAGAGTGAGTGAGCTAGCAGAGAGAAGCTGGTGATAACGAAGTAGGATACATAAAATCGAAATTGAAAAATTACAATAATTGATAATTGTAAATGGCTGAAGTAGAAACATAGACAAACTAATTGGAGGAGCAGAATTCAAGGAACGGAATGGCTAGAGTGTTGGAAGGGTAATTTTTACATATATTGAAACTTCCAAGAATTATGAGTGGAATACTACTGGAAGGAGTGACAGTGAGACAGCTTAAATCATTAGAAAATTAAGGATGCTGTCCTGGTGTTAGGCAGATGATGTCAATAACTTAATGTGGTTGATACAGTCTGTTGACCTCAGATTCAAAGCTAGGGATTTTAGAAAAAAAAATGGTTGTATTACTTACACTTTCTGAAAAACTAATTCAAAATTTAGGGGTTTAAAAATACAACAAATACTATTTCAGTTTTTGTTGGTAAGGAATTTAGAAGCAGCTTTGTTGCATGCTTCAGCCTTGGAATCTCTCTTATGATGGGGCTATTTTGATATGTCAGCTGTGATTGGGATCATCAGAGTTTCTTTACTGAGCCTGGAAGATTTACTTCAAAAATTGCTCACTCATATTGTTGACAATTCACTGCTGGTGGTTGGAAGGAGGTCGCAGTTACTGAAAATATGGATTTCTCCACAGGACTGACAAAATGCCCTCAAGACATGGCAGCCAGATTCAGAGCAAGTGATTCACGAAGAAGAAAGACAGAAGCTTCAATGTCTTTTATGACCTAGCCTTGAAGTCACACTCTCATTTCCCACAACAACGTATTGGTTATTCAGAGCAGCCCTACTCTGCATGGGAGAGGACTACAGGGAAGTGTCAATAGGAGGAGGTAAGGATTATGGGGGATGTCCTTGAAGATGGCTACCAAAACAGTGGAGCTATGTTGTAAATGTGCCTTTAGAAATAAAAGAATTCCTAGTTAACATACAACAATAGTCATACAAGGACTCTGGGGAAAAGAAAAAGAAAACCACCAGTGAGAAAAATAAAGCCACTGTTGAGAGACCCTACGAGGGAATTCATGCACTAATTCATTTATCCAGGTGACAGCTGGATTGCAATTTGAGCAAAACAAATGAAAGTAATATGCAGATAATATGTCAACAGTAAAGATAATAATATGTATAACTTCTATGCATAATAGTGAATTTTAGAGGATAGAGTAAAATAATTTAAGGAGTTAAGGTAAGACTGCAAAAGGAGAAATGATATATAAAGAGCTTTACTGGATTAAGGCATGAAAATAATAGGAAGGTAACCTGGCAGTTCAGGGGGTTTTCTGGTGACTGAAATCAACAGACATAAGGAGGTTAGTCTCAATGGATTCATTGTACATAAGTGGTAGCAAGGTTTGAGTAGTACGGGCTGTAACAAGGTGAGTTTCTGGAATTTTCTCTACTTGCCTGTGTAGGTAGAAGTCCAAGGGAAAGGAAAGTCTTAGTCACAGTGCTCAGGCCTCTCCTAGAAAACAGGGTTAGAATTCTGTGGGACAGGTGGCTTATCCCAGTGGTTTTAATGGGCTTGTTGTTGTTGCTCCCCTTGGAGAGAGGTTGCCCCAGCTCTGAGTGTGTGTGCTCTACTTTGATACCTGTCAGTGACCAAGTGACCTGTGGGGCAGCTGGTGAGTGTTCCACCAATGTGTGGGCCTCTTCCTCAACCTTGAAGATAGGGTTGGAGGGCTCTGAGGAAGAAACATGGTCTTATTTCCATTTTTGTGTATTTCCAATTATTTTGTAAACTCTATTGTGATTTCATTTTGAGGGGAAGAGGTTTTTAGAAGTGTTTATTTTAAAGTTCCAGAAATGTAAAGGGATGGTGAAGGGCTTTCTTTTATTATTGTTTATAAATAAGATGACTTTTATGGTGGTGATTACTACTTTTAATAAATTTGTTATTTTGTGTCCTGAAACATGATCAAATTTTAGAAAGCGTTCATGTGTTTGGTGGTGGCCATGGGGTTATTACTAACACATAGAGGTTGATTTATCTATCAATATAAATATTGATATACATATATACATTTATTTCATATATTATACATATTTCATATATTCATATTATATGACATAATATGCAATATTGTAATTATGAAATATTAATATATATATTCTGTATATAAGCTACTCATTAGTCAGTGTTCATAATTTTGTACTGGCTGATTCATTCTGAAAAAAGTAAAATATGTTAAATATACTTTTATTAGTTGAATTCTAACAATTCATGCTTTATATATTTTTAGCGTATTGTAAAATGTTTATAGAAGTGCATGCTTTTTATACCTTGGTGAATTATTCTTTTATTTTATTTAGATACTGTCCTTCTTTTTTCCTGTTTATACAATTCTGTTTAAAATCATAATATTACTTTATCACCTTTATTTTACAGAATTGTCTCGTAATTTGTTTTGGCCATTCCTTAATTTTCTACCTTTCTGAATCATTATTATTTAGGTGAGAATTTTTGAAAGAGTATGTAGTTGTGATTTTTAAAATTCAGTTTAAGAGTCTGTTTAAATAAGTGATTTTTAAAACTTTACATTGATTTTTATCAGTATTTTCATTGTTATGTTTATTCAATAATTTTATTGAAGTATTTTTCATGTATGTTGTGTCTTCTATCAACTATGTTTTTCTTTTCTCCTTTTCTGCCTCACATTAGATCAATGATATCCAAGCAAGGCTATTTTTGGTTGTCACAGTGGTCACAGCTGGCATCAAGTGGGTAAGTCTAGGAATGCTACTAAACATCCTACAATTGTGTTAGGACAACTCCACACAACACAGCAATAATTGGACCAAAATATCCATATTAAGAATGTCTGTTCCAAACTACATGTTCTTTATTCTATTCACTTTATTTTTGTAAAGTTAGAGTCAACTTTTTATTTATATTATATTAGTTGTTACCTTAAAACAATTTTCAGAAAAAGGTTAAATTAATAGGTATCTTTCTTCTTCTGTGGTGCCAGTAAAGGCATTTAGAAAGAGTTAAATTGATCCAGCTACTTCTATCATCTTTTACATTGTTTTTAAATTTTAGTTCTATCAGATTTTTAATCAGCCCATACTGAGCTTTTGTCAGCATTTATAAAAAGTAGTTATATATAGTTAGCCATATGTTTTACCATTTTCTTTACTTCTTATATCCCCTTGCCTTTTTCTGGGTCTTCATGCCTTCTTGCTGAGGTACATTCATTAGTAGCTCTTTCAGTGAAGGTAGATGAATGGCAAATTCTCTGCCTTTTATTGTCTAAAATGTTTTTATTTCATGTACATTCTTTAATAGTGTGGCTGGTATAAAATTATATTCATAGTAATTTCCTTCAGCACTTGGAAGAGCTTATTTCAGTATCTTCTAAGACCTATTGTTGCTCTCTGTGATCAGTATGTTATTCCTTGATAGGTAATCTGTTGTTTATCTCCAATAGCATCATCTTTTTTACTCGCTAAGTCAGTAATTTTGAGACTATGTCTATTAGTATGGATTAGCTTTTATTTATCATGTTTGAGACACATTATAGTTTGATTGTTTGGTTGAATGACATGTATCTTAGGTCAGTCCAGGAAAATTACTGATATTGTCTTATTAATGAATGTTTCCCTTAAATTATCTCTTACTTTCTGAAGTCTTTATTAGAAGTTTTATAGACCTTTTTTATCTTCTATATTTCAAATTCCATTCCACATTTTCTATCCGTTCTTTCCAGAATTATAACATATATACTTAGGTAAATGTTTGAGTTCAGTTTTCATTTCATTTGTCTAGTTTGAACTTTTAATACTTCATTAATTATATTTCTTATTTCAAAGACTATGATTTTTGGAATTATAGAGACTGGAGTTTCTGTGTTTAGCTTCATCAAATATACCTATTTTAATTTTTATAATGTTCTCTTTGTCCCCTTATGTATTCTCTTCATTCTTTTATCACTTTTCACCTCATGGTCATAAGACAGATGCTTAATATCCAGCCTCACATACATGTTGTATCTTTTCTAAAAGTTTTCTTGAAATTCCTAGCTCATTGTGGCCCCAAGACCAACATGAGAAAAAAGGAGCTGTGGTTCATGTCAGTAAGCTTCATGAAAAAAAGAGGTCCAAGAGAACAATGCAACAGTTTAGAAAAGTGGATGTATGAGTTGTAATGGGTGGATGGTGGCAGCCATAGAGGTGCTATGCTTAGATCTCTTTTGGACCCTGTTATGGGGAGCATAGCTGACTATCAGCTTCCATCTGCTGCCCCATTTGTTCTATCACAGAATTCAGACAAAGGTCTGCTTCCCCAGATCTGTTCCCAAAGACTGAGTCTGGTATGGAGAAGCAGATCCATCTGATTTCTGTCTATTTCAGGACTCCATCAAAGGGCAGTCCATTGGCCAGGTTGAATCTTTCTCAGAACTGGGCTGTGAACCAATACTCTTCCTACTCGGTCCTTCGTTTGAGAGTGGTAAGAGTTGTATCATGGTCTGAAGGCTCTCCATACCTACTTCCGGTTCCATGGTTGCCACCTGCTTTTATCTTGGAGCTAGGGAAGGCATGTTCACTGGTTTCTCAAACTAGCTGCTCTAATTCAGATCTGGGAAGACCAACATCTATGCTGCCATCATATTCCCGCCATTAAACTTTTACAGATGAAGGTCTACTTTTTTATCAGATATATTACCTAGATAATAGATATATTATAAACGTATACTGAGGTATATAACTTTATCAGTTCTTTAGTAAGTTTAGGGAACATAGTGCATATGTGTATTCTAGAAAATTACTTCTAAGCACAGCTGTAAGCAAAGAAACTAGGTTCAGGAAAGTTGACAGTATAATTGCAACAATACCACCATAATTAATGGGCTGAATTCATATACAAAACATTTTTTAGGCAACTTCCACAGAGTTGATAGTAAAATTAAGAGTAGAGGAGTCATAATATATTTCTCTTTTATTTTAGGAATAAAAGCTCACTTAGTGTTAATACTTGAGTTATTAGTAGTTAACATTATCAACATCAGAGTTAACTTTTCTTGCATTTAACAAACTTAGATAATTCTCAAAGGAAGGTATGTGTTAATATATTAGTACCAGAAATATTGGTATCCATAAGCAAATGAAATGTAACATCCTCTTTTTTAGCCAGTTATGTACTAGATATTCATTTAATATCTATAGATTTTGTAGATAGAAAGAGAACAGGTATATTCACTTGGAAAATTTACAACATGGCACACAATTCTGAAAGAAAAGGAAATGACATTGTAAGAAATGGAATTGTTTTGACTGAGAGACATAACAAAGTGGGACTTTCTAATTAACAGAAAGCAGTTAAAGCTGCTCTTGGAGAACTGTAACTTAAATAATCTACTGGCAGTTAAAAGACAATATTTTTTGTAGACACCGAGTTTGGAAAAGCTATGGGGATAATACATCTTTTCAATCTCAAAGATTATTTCATTGTTGGTATTGTCTTTCCTGCAATATTAAGTTTTCATACTATTTTTTTCCTCAGTGACCTTGCCCAAAATGTGGAAAATAATGAACCCCATTTTCCTGTCTTGGCAAGATGTTGGTGCAAGAAATGTCCTCATTGTTACCAGAGAGCTGTATCCTCCTTAAAAACAAAAACAAATGTTGCATTAGCTAGATGTGAAAAAATGAAAAACATGAGTTTTTTAGATGGCATAACATTTTAGACTGCAGCAAGATAGGCTAGATTCTTTTTCCATCCAGTGGGATTTTGAGAGATGGAATTCTTGTGAGAGTGAATGCCTAATGGTCTATGAAGCTAAGGCAGGATAGCCAAAGACTTTATGTTTATTTATCCACATTTATTTTTACAATTACATGTAGATGTTATCCCCGAACTTTCATGCTGTTAAATACATTTATCATATGATATGCACTAATTACATTAGTCTTTGATTACCAAATTGTTCATAACACAATCATAAGCTAATGTATTTTTTTGCAACAGTTTTGGGGAGTCCTTGCTTTTTCCAGTGTACTAGATACATTGTTGAGTACCTAATTTTGAAATGAAAGTAAGTAGGTGCTTGATACTTCATATTTTTGTCTTCATAACCAAAGCAACTTGGCCTTACCTCTCTGGTGTGGTTCTGGAAGAGGCTTTTTGAACTTTCCTGGGAATAAGAAATTCCTTTCTTCTTACAGTCTCCACTAAAAATAGACCACCGCTCTACTCACCCCACCCCCCAATACTTTGGACAGAAAAGAAGAGGATCAGGAGAATTCCTGGGTAACACCATTAAACGTCCCATCAGTTCTTTTTTCTTTACCACTCACCAATAAAATAGGCCACAAAAGCCATTTTGACGGGTGTCACTAAAGGCAAATTTATAGTGAAGCTTAAACTTTAGGGCCTCTCCTTTGCAAGCACCCCTTCTAAGGCTCTGGATGGGGCCCTACAAATGTGTTCACACTGACAAATATTTTTGACAATTTGAAATAATCATATTTTTCTGTTCTCATTCTTTAAGATAGTCTCTCAGATTAAATAGGCATTAAGCCCCACAAAAGTTTTATATGCCTCTAGCAAATGTCTTGTGCTCATGAGCACAGGAAGAATGGAACCAAAATAATCATAAAACTTGAGCTTAGTGGAGCTTTATGGTTCAGCTACTTCAATTCCTTTCTACTAAAGATGAAGGAATTAAGGCCCAGAGAAGTTCAGTTACATGCCTGAAGTCACAGTCCATTACTACTATTTTTTTTTAATATACTACTCTATGCCTTAAGAAGGAGCAGTAGAAAGAGGAATAATGGGGTATCATGTTTTACTGATGCAGTAAAGGAGTAAACACTTTGGAGTTGGGTGGATGAACATATAATCTTGACACTTGCTGGATGAGAGATCCTCACTTTTTTTTTTTTCCAAGCTATTAAATGCAATGACATTTGCTTGAAAGGACTGTTGTGAGGCAGTATATGGGAACTTTCTGAGAAAATGATGGTTGGGCTGCGGGGATATTGAGTAATATCCTCCGAACTGAGAAGGAACTCTGAGACTAAAAAACAAAGCAGGAAACTCCCTAAAGTGCAATTATGAAGTCTATTTTGGGTAACTTACATACAGGCAGGATCGGTGGATGATGATCCAGAGGCTTTGGCAGCTGCAGTCCACACCGCCTAAAGGGGTACAGGGGAATTTAAAGGGGCCAAAGCTAAAGATAGAATTTGACTTCTAGGGGAGAAGCGCCAATGGGAACTGGGGTTTTTTCCTCCCCCTGGGGTCTCATGACCATTATTTCTCACAGACCATTAACCATCTGCTTTAGAAAAAGGCATTCTTCCAGTTTTCATACCAGATGAAGTAAGGGTGAACATTGATAGGGGACTTAGCTGGCTTGGGCATATTCCTTGTGAGTAGGTTAAAGCTCAGTCAAAGCAGAAAGGAGAAGGGGTAGGAATGTGAGCCTAAGATGGAGCTGACAAGATGGAGTCAGTGTGGTTCAGCCACACAGTGATAAACTGTGCAACTGGCAGCTTGGCTGTAATGTTCTGTAAAATCTTTGCAAACCAACTGTCAATCTTAAAATTACCTTATAAAGACAAATTAAAGACAAACAAATGTAGGGATAATAGCTAATTATTAGCAGCATTAGGGGACTCCCACAAAGAATATTTCCTTGTTTGATCTAAGTCATTACACCCGATGAAAGAAAGATTCTTCTACTAAATCAGGACTATTTTGAACACATAGGAAATGCCTTTCTCTGTATGTATAAATATAATTTTTTTTCTCCCATTGGTATACCTAATGGGATTATGTTACTTTTTGATCCATAAGTTACCACAATGAATGTTAATATTCTCTCTCTTTCTCTTTATAAAATATATAATATATAATATACATGTTATATATATATAATTAAAAATATCATAACATAGAAGAGCCTTTAAGCAAACCCAGACTTCAAAGTTTCAAGCTAAAGCAACATACTTATGTACTTATATTTCAAGTGCTAAGTAAATTAAAAGTTTCTTACCACACTTGATGCTTCCTTGATGCCTGAGGAGAAAGGAAAATAGGAGGGGAAAAAATGCTAGCAGAGATTTATAAGGTAGAAAAGGAATAATAAAATGAGAAACAAGTTTTTGGATCTCTACACTAACTGAAGTTAATGTTTGTCCTTTAAATTAGATGAGACCATAAAATCTATTAGGGATTTGGGGAGAAAATAATGATGAAAGGTACTATGAGTAATATTTAGGGATTTAACTGGGCATGTGTATCCTACATGAAGAATATTCTTTGAAAGGTATGTCAGAAGCTATATCTTCAAAGGTTCATTGCAAGACAAGATGAAATGTAATAAAAGGAAAATCTAATGGACCAAATTAAGAAATTGCTGTTAATATCAGATGTCACTCCTAGCATAGTGCTTTTAAAAATCCATCTTCTCTCTTCAAGCAGGAGGCTGAGTGAATAATGTCTTAGAAATTTTTTTTTCCTGTGATTAGACTAACAGTATTGCATAGTGGGCTTAGAAATTACTCACAACTCTGACCATGACTTTTCACTTCACACAAAATTCTTTTCTCAACCAAGTTACTTTTGAAATTGATAATTCATCCTCAGATTCACCCCATGGTCATGAATCAAGTTAAGTTGAAATCTTGTTACAAAATGTTGTAAACTTATTGTTGAATGAAAAACCTCTCACTGTAAACAAAATATGGCATGATTAAAAAAAAAACTAGAAATACTGGGGAAAAAATTTCTGAGTAAAAGGGTAGAGAGATGACTGAACCTCCTTTAATAAAATCCTACCAAAACAAATAAGAATAAGGGGGAAAGACACTAGCAGAAATACAAAACATACCACTGTATCTTAACAGGAATCTAGAAAGAAAGCACATTTAAAAATCAGTACCACTCTTAAAGTCCATCCACAATAGCTGTGCTCCTCCTGATGTTAGAGAGGAAGAATGGTGAAGGGTCAAAATCTGGCATATACTTATTGCCACCTAAAAATTATCCCATGGAAGAACCATCTTATGAAGGTACACAGGGAGTCTTAGAAAAGAGGCTAAAACTCATCTACTATAGATATGTAACTTTACCATTCAATGTCTCACCACTGCAATCCATCACTATTCTTTAAGAGGAAAGGCAGCTAACTTAATTGCCCTTGAGACTTTCTTTTTGATTCATGGATTAGACAGAAGTGTGTTTTGTAAATTTCTAAATACTTGGATGTTTTCCAGATACCTTTATATTATTGACTTCTAGTTTAATGGTGTTATGGCCAAGAACATACTTTGTATAATTTCTGTCCTTTTAAATTTAAGTTTTGTTTTATACCCCAGGATGTATCTAGATGTATGTTCCGTTGCACTTGAGGAGAATGTGTATTCTGCTGTTTGGTGGAGTGTTCTAAAATTTTTAATTAGATGCTGTTCGTTGATAGTGTTTTTCAGGTTATCTATTCATTACGAGCTTTCTGGCTATTTGTACTACCAATTACTGAGAGAGGTATATTAATGTCTCCAACTACATTGCAAGTTTGTCTATTTCTACTTTGAGTTCTATCCATCATTTCCTCACATATTTTGATTCCTACACATTTAGGATTCTTGAGTGTTTGGGGGAAATGAATCCCTTTTATCATTGTGTAATATTCCTTTTTATCCCTGAAAAACTTTCTTGTTCTGAAGTGCAATTTGTCAAAAATTGATATAGTTACTCCAGATTTCTTTGATTAATGTTTGTATCTTTCTCCATCTTTTTACCTTAACCTATCAATGTCTTATATTTGTAGTGAATTTCTTATTGATAACATATAGCTGGATCTTTTTTTTTAACATAAGATTCTCTTTAAACAAGTGGATTTACATCATTGACACACAAAATGATTATTTATGTGGCTGGAGTAGGTTCTAGCATCTTGTTAGCTATTTTTTATATCTTGTTTCTTTTTTCTCTTTTTCCTGCTTTCTCTTCTTTTAACAGCTTTTTAATGATTCCATTTTATCTCATTTATTGTTCATATTATATTTAGTGTTGCTCTATGTCTACAACATACATTTTAAAATAATTTAAAACTACTTTCACATATTATACCACCTCATGTGCAGGGTAAGATACTTTTAATTATGTATAACCAATTGCTCCCTCCCATTCCTTCTGCCCTTGTTGTCATGAATTTTATGCTATTATCACCCAAAATACTGTTTGGTATGTTCTTTCTCATCTATCTTTTAGAAAAACTGAAAATAAAGGTAAAATACAATATTTTTTTCCATTTTCAACATTCTTCATTTCTTTCTGCAGTCTAACTTTCTGATTGATAATATCTTTTTTTCCTAAAAATTTTCTCTAACTTTTCTTCCAGAGTAGGTCTAATGGCAACAAATTAATTCAGTTTTTGTTTCACTGAGAAAGTGTTTATTTCTCCTTTCACTCTGAAGAATGTTTTCACTGAATATAGAATCCTACATTGACATGTTTTTTTTTTCTTTCAGCACATTAAAGATGTGACTCTCTTGTCTTTTATTTATTTATTTATTTATTTATTTGTGGTACATGGGCCTCCCACTGTTGTGGCCTCTCCCGTTGCGGAGCACAGGCTCCGGATGTGCAGGCCCAATGGTCATGGCTCACGGGTCCAGCCACTCCCCGGCATGTGGGATCTTCCCAGACAGGGGCACGAACCTGCATCCCCTGCATCGGCAGGTGGACTCTCAAACACTGCGCCACCAGGGAAGCCCTCTCCTGTCTTCTTGTTTGCACAGTTTCTGATGGAGAGGACTGCTCTATTCTTATCCTTCTCCTGTAAGTAATAGTTTTTTTTTTCTCCTGCTGCTTTCAAGATTTTGTCTTTGTCACTGGTTTTCAGCAGTTTGAATACAATATGCATAGGTTTGTTTTTTCTTGGTATTTATCCTGCTCAGTGTTCTCTGAGTTTCTTAGATTTGTAGTTTAGTGTCTTTGACTAACTTTACAACATTCTCAGCCTTCCTTTTTTCTGTACTGTTTTCTTTTTATTCTGCTTCTGAGGTTCTAATACACATATATTGACTCTAATATTCTCACTAGCTCTAGGATGGTCTCTAGTTGTGTTTGTTTTATTGTTTTCTTTTTTTCTTTGCATTTCAGTTTTAATAATTCCTACTGATATATTTCCATTTTGACTTATTCTTTCCTCTGCTTATTGGTTCTATTGAGGCAGTCAGAGATATTTTCCGTTTCTGTCATCACTTTTTAAAAAATTTCTAGCATTTACATTTTATTCTTTCTCATAGTTCCTAACGCCCATGTGATCTTTCTATGATACCTGCTAGCTTATGGGAAGTGAAAATGACTGCTAGAGAGAGGGAGATGAAACCTGGTAGTTAATACCCTTCAGTGGCCTTGAAAAGATAGCAGGCCATATTCCTGGTATCAGAAGAAGAAAAAAAAAAGCTGTATTTCCAAAGAACAGTGATTACTTGACCTGCCTAGTGGTTCCCTGGAAGGCTCTACTCAGTTGGCTTATCTTTATTTGACCTCACTTGAACTTGCTCAGTGCTAAGAGCAATACCCAAGAGGTATTTGTCTGACATCATCACTGGCTAAGGAGATTTATAAGAGTTGGGGCGGACACTAGGTTAACAGAAAATCCTAAAAGGGAAAGCTGAAGAAAAAGATGTCCATAGGTGCTTTGAAAACTCTGACATATTCCTGAGAAGCAACATGCATTCATAGTCATGCATGTTTTGAGAAAAACATGAGAAGGTCTTAAGCTCGCACCTCTGATGAATCTTGAGGCTCTGCACAAGCAGAATATAGAGGCTAAGTCACAGTTTACAATTCCTGGTTGAGTGTTGAACATGTGTCCCAACACTCACATAGAGCCTCTCAGCACAGTTGGGAGACTAATTCCAGAAATTTAAGGAAATCTTTATTTAGTCATTTTCTGACCACTAAGCAAAACCAGTATAGAGTTTCATGGCCATACATCACAAAGAAACAGACTTTAAAAATGAGTTCAGAAATGTCAGTAACCCAATAAGAACAACACAAGCAAGTAGCAACAACAAAAAACTCTGGGAGAAGGAGCGTCTCATTACATTGTTGATTTTTCATCAAAACATTATGATAAACTCACACACAAAAAATGGAAGTATGACCCCCACAAAGGAAAAAAGACTGATAGAATTTGTTGGTTTTTTGACAAATTTGAGAAAGCCCAGATGAAGGAGATTCTAGACTTAGACTTTAAATTAGCTATACTTTAAATTAGCTATTTTAAATATGTGCAAAGAGCTAAAGTAGACTATGTCTAAATAACTAAAGGAACATATAAGAATGCTGTCTCAACAAATATAGAATATCAACAGAGATAGAAATAATAAAATGGGATTGAATAAAAATCCTGTGGTTGAAAACTAAAATGGCAACTTCAGTAAAAGGATCAACAGCATATTTGTGCAGGCAGAAGAATGAATTGGCAAACTTGGGAAAAGATCAATTTAGATTATCCCATCTGATGAACAGGAAAAAAAATGAAAAAAAGTGAATGGAGCCCTATAGACCTGTGGGACAGCAACAAATTTACCAATATCAAGTGTACCAAGTAACAGAGCTGAAGGCAGAGACATTTTAACAATAATATTTGGAGACTTCAATACCATAGTTTCAATAATAAATAGAACAACTAGACAGAAGATATCAAGAAAATATCAATAGGAGACTTGAACAACTTTATAAGCCAACTAGAACTAACAGACACTCCACCCAACAGGAGAGTATACGTTCCTCTCAAGTGCTTATGGAACATTTTCTAGGACAGACTATAGTTGCCCATTGAACGTATGGGTTTGAACTGTGCAGGTCCATGTTTATGCAGATTTTTTTTCAATAGTAAATATTACACAGTACTACACAATATGTGATTGGTTGAATCCACAGATGTGGAACTGCAACTATGGAGGAACCACAAATACAGAGAACAGTAGACACAAAGGACTATAAGTTATACTTGGATTTTTGACACAGGGGCTGGTTAGGATTGGTGCCCCTAGCCCCCATGTTGTTAAAGGATCAACTGTATATGTTTGTTCAAAAAACAAGCCTCAATAAACTTTAAAGGATTGAAATCATATAAAGTATGTTCTCCAGCCATGTAAAATGAAATTAGAAATCAATAACAGAAGGAAATTTAAGATATTCACAAATATGTGGTAATTAAATAACACACTCCTGATTAACCAGAGTGCAGGATTAAATCACAAAGCAATTACAAAGTACTTTGTAATGTCAATAATAATTGCATACAATGAGAGAAGTGCTCACATGAAAATTTATTGCTGTTAATTGCCTACAATAAAACAGAAGAAAGATTTCAAATCAATAACCTAATCTTCAACCTTAAGAAATTAGAAAAAGAACTTTAAATCCAAATCAAGCAGAAGATGTAAGGAATAAAAATTAGAGAACAAAAACATAAAATAGAAAAAATATAGTGAAAATCAACAAAACCAAAAGCTGATTCTTTGAAAAGATCCACAAATTTAATAACTTGTTAACTACACTGACCAAGAAAAAAAAGTTTCAAATTGCTAAAATTATGAATTAAAGATGGACAATTACTACAGACTTTACAGAAATAAAAGTGGATTATAAGGAAATACTTTGAACAGTTATAGGGCCAGTAATTAGATAACAGTGAGTGCATTTCTAGAAAGACACACACTACAAAACTCGAGTTGAAAAAAAGAATCTGAATAAATAACGTAAACAGACTGAATTAGTAATCAAAAACTTTGCACTTAGAATTGATTAGGACTAGATGAGTTCACTAGTGAACTGAACCAAAGATTTAAAGAGTTAATAGTTTAAAAAAATAGAGGAGATGAAGAAACATTTCTGTTTTTTTGTTTTTTAACATCTTTATTGGAGTATAATTGCTTTACAATGTTGTGTTAGTTCCTGCTGTATAACAAAGTGAATCAGCTATACGTATACATATATCACCATATCTCCTCCCTCTTGAGTGTCCCTCTCACCCTCCCTATCCCACCCCTCTAGGCGGTCACATAGCACCAAGCTGATCTCCCTGTGCTATGTGGCAGCTTCCCATTAGCTATCTGTTTTACATTTGGTAGTGTGTATATGTCCATGCCACTCTCTCACTTCATCCCAATGTACCCTTCCCCCTCCCCGTGCCCTCAAGTCCATTCTCTATATCTGCATCTTTATTCTTGTCCTGCCCTAGGTTCTTCAGAACACTTTTTCTTTCTTTTTTTTTAGATTCCATATATATGTGTTAGCATACAGTATTTGTTTTCCTCTTTTTGACTTACTTCACTCTGTATGACAGACTCTAGGTCCATCCACCTCACTACAAATAACTCAATTTCATTTCCTTTTACGGCTGAGTAATATTCCATTGTATATATGTGCCACATCTTCTTTATCCATTCATCTGTCAAGGGACACTTAAGTTGATTCCATGTCCTGGCTACTGTAAATAGAGCTGCGATAAACATTGTGGTACATGACTCTTTTTGAATTATGGTTTTCTCAGGGTATATGCCCAGTAGTGGGAATGCTGGGTCATATGGAAGTTCTATGTTTAGTTTGTTAAGGAATCTCCATACTGTTATCCATAGCAGCTGTACCAATATACGTTCCCACAAACAGTGGGACAGGGCTCCCTTTTCTCCACACCCTCTCCAGCATTCATTTTTTGTAGATTTTGGGATGATGGCCATTCTGACTGGTGTGACAAGATATCTCATTGTGGTTTTGATTTTCATTTCTCTAATGATTAATGATGTTGACCATTCTATCATGTGTCTGTTGGCAATCTGTATTCTTCTTTGGAGATATGTCTATTTGGGTCTTCTGCTCATTTTTGGATTGGGTTGTTTGTTTTTTTGATATTGAGCTGCATGAGCTGCTTGTAAATTTTGGAGATTAATCCTTTGTCAGTTGCTTCATTTGCAAATATTTTCTCCCATTCTGAGGGTTGTCTTTTCGTCCTGTTTATGGTTTCCTTTGCTGTGCAAAAGCTTTGAAGTTTCATTAGGTCCTTTTTTTTTATTTTTGTTTTTATTTCCATTTCTCTAGGAGGTGGGTCCAAAAGGATCTTGCTGTGATTTATGTCATACAGTATTCTGCCTATGTTTTCCTCTAAGAGTTTGATGGTGTCTGGCCTTACATTTAGGTCTTTAATCCATTTGGAGTTTGTCTTTTTGTATGGTGTTAGGGAGTGTTCTAATATCATTCTTTTACATGTAGATGTCCAGTTTTCCCAGCACGACTTATTAAACAGGCTGTCTTTTCTTCACTGTATATTCTTGCCTCCTTTACCAAAGATAAAGGTGACCATATGTGTGTGGGTTTATCTCTGGGCTTTCTATCCTTTTCCATTGATCTATATATCTGTTTCTGTGCCAGTACCATACTCTCTTGACTACTGTAGGTTTGTAGTATAGTCTGAAGTCAGGGAGCCTGATTCCTCCAGCTCCAATTTTCTTGCTCAAGATTGCATTGGGTATTCGGGGTCTTTTGTGTTTGAATACAAATTGTGAATTTTTTTGTTCTAGTTCTGTGAAAAATGCCATTGGAACTTTGATAGGGATTGCATTGAATCGGTAGATTGCTTTGGGTAGTAGAGTCATTTTCACAATGTTGATTCTTCAATCCAAGAACATGGTATATCTCTCAATCTGTTTGTATCATCTTTAATTTCTTTCATCACTGTCTTACAATTTTCTGCATACAGGTCTTTTGTCTCCTTAGGTAGGTTAATTCCTAGATATTTTATTCTTTTTGTTGCAAAGGTAAATGGGAGTGTTTTCTTAATTTCACTTTCAGTTTTTCATCATTAGTGTATAGGAATGCAAGAGATTTCTGTGCATTAATTTTGTATCCTGCTACTTTACCAGATTCATTGATTAGCTCTAGTAGTTTTCTCGTAGCATCCATCCTTTTTTCTGGACTCCCTCCCAGCTAGCTGTGGCGCACTAGCCCCCTTCAGGCTGTGTTCACGCAGCCAACCCCAGTCCTCTCCCTGGGATCTGACCTCCAAAGCCTGAGCCTCAGCTCCCAGCCCCTTCCCGTCCCGTTGGGTGAGCAGACAAGCCTCTCAGGCTGGTGAGTGTTGGTCGGCACTGATCCTCTGTGCGGCAATCTCTCCGCTTTGCTCTCCACACCCCTGTTGCTGTGCTCTCCTCCATGGCTCCGAAGCTTCTCCCCTCTGCCACCTGCAGTCTCTACTCGGGAGGGACTTCCTAGTGTGTGGAAACATTTCCTCCTTCACAGTTCCCTCCCACTGGTGCAGGTCCCGTCCCTATTCTTTTGTCTCTGTTTTTTCTTTTTTCTTTTGCCCTACCCAGGTACGTGGGGAGTTTCTTGCCTTTTGGGAGGCCTGAGGTCTTCTGCCAGCATTCAGTAGGTGTTCTGTTGGAGGTGTTCCACGTGTAGATGTATTTCTGATGTATTTGTGGGGAGGAAGGTGATCTACGCTTCTTTCTCTTCTGCCATCTTGAAGCTCCTCCTCCCTTTTTTTCTTGATAAGTCTGGCTAATGGTTTATCAATGTTGTTTATCTTCTCAAAGAACCAGCTTTTATTTTTGTTGATCTTTGCTATTGTTTCCTTCATTTATTTTTCATTTATTTCTGATTTTTATTATTTCTTTCCTTCAGCTATGTTTGGGATTATTTTTTTCTTAATTGCTTTAGATGTAAGATTAGGTTGTTTATTTGAGATGTTTCTTGTTTCTTGAGATAGGATTGTATTGTTATCAACTTCCATCTTAGAACTGCTTTTGCTGCATTCCATAGGTTTTGGGTTGTCGTGTTTTCATTGTCATTTGTTTCTAAGTGTTTCTTGATTTCCTCTTTGATTTCTTCAGTGACCTCTTGGTTATTAAGTAGTGTTTTTTTAGCTTCCATGTGTTTGTATTTTTTACAGATTTTTTTGCTGTAATTGATACCTAGTCTCTCAGTGTTGTGGTCAGAAAAGATACCTGATACAATTTCAAATTTCTTAAATTTACCAAGGTTCGATTTGTGACCCAAGACATGATCTATACTGGAAAATGTTCCATGAGTACTTGAGAAAAAAGTGTATTCTGTTGTTTTTGGATGGAATGTCCTATAAATATCAATTAAATCCATCTTGTTTAAGTTATCATTTAAAGCTTGTGTTTCCTTATTTTCATTTTGGATGGTCTGTCCATTGGTGAAAGTGGGGTGTTACAGTCCCCTACTATGACTTTGTTACCATCATTTTCCCCTTTTATGGTTGTTAGGAGCACCTGAGTACATAAGACAGATGCTATTTTGGGTGCATATATATTTACAATTGTTATATCTTCTTCTTGGATTGATCCCTTGATCATTATGTAGTGTCCTTCTTTGTCTCTTATAATAGTCTATATTTTAAAGTCTCTTTTGTCTGATATGAGAATTGCTACTCCAGCTTTCTTTTGATTTCCATTTGCATGGAATATCTTTTTCCATCCCCTTACTTTCAATCTGTATGTGTCCCTATGGCTGAAATGGGTCTCTTGTAGACAGCATACATATGGGTCTTGTTTTTGTCTCCATTCAGCCAGTCCACATCTTTTGGTTGGTGCATTTAATCCATTTACATTTAAGGTAATTATTGATATGTATGTTCCTATTACCATTTTCTTAATTGTTTTGGGTTTGTTACTGTAGGTCTTTTCCTTCTCTTGTGTTTCCTGCCTAGGGAAGTTGCTTTAGCATTTGTTGTAAAGCTGGTTTTGTGGTGCTGAATTCTCTTAGCTTTTGCTTGTTTGTAAAAGTTTTAGTTTCTCCATCAAATCTGAATGAGATCCTTGCTGTGTAGAGTAATCTTGGTTGTAGGTTTTTCTCCTTCATCACTTTAAATATGTCCTGTCACTCCCTTCTGGCTTGCAGAGTTTCTGCTGAAAGATCAGCTGTTAATCTTATGGGGATTCCCTTGTATGTTATTTGTGCTTTTCCCTTGCTGCTTTTAATATTTTTTTCTTTGTATTTAACTTTTGATAGTTTGATTAATATGCATATTCGTGTGTTCCTCCTTGAATGTATCCTGTATGGGTCTCTGTGCTTCCTGAACCTTACTGTTTCCTTTCACATGTTAGGGAAGTTTTCAACTATATTGTCTTTAAATATTTTCTTAGACCCTTTCTTTTTCTCTTCTTTGGGACCCCTATAATTCGAATGTTGGTGCATTTAATGTCCCAGAGGTCTCTGAGACCATCGTCAATTCTTTTCATTTTTTTTTAAATTCTGCTCTATGGTAGTTATTTCCACTATTTTTTTTTTTTTTTTTTTTTTTTTTTTTTTTGCGGTACGTGGGCCTCTCACTGTTGTGGCCTCTCCCGTTGCGGAGCACAGGCTCCGGATGCGCAGGCTCAGCGGCCATGGCTCATGGGCCCAGCCGCTCTGCGGCATGTGGGATCTTCCTGGACCGGGGCATGAACCCGTGTCCCCTGCATCGGCAGGCGGACTCTCAACCACTGCGCCACCAGGGAAGCCCCTATTTCCACTATTTTATCTTCCATGTGACTTACCCATTTTTCTGCCTCAGTTATTCTGCTATTGATTCCTTCTAGAGAATATTCAATTTCATTTATTGTGTTGTTCATCATTGTTTTTTGCTCTTTAGTTCTTCTAGGTCCTTGTTAAATATTTCTTATATTTCTCCATTCTATTTCCAAAATTTTTGATGACCTTTAATATCATTATTCTGAATTCTTTTTCAGGTAGACAGCCTATTTCCTCTTCATTTGTTTGGTCTTGTGGGGTTTTATCTTGCTCCTTCATCTGCTGTGTGTTTCTCTGTCTTCTCATTTTGCTTAACTTACTGTGTTTGGGAGCCTCCTTTCCAAAAGCTGCAGGTTGGTAACTCCCGTTGTTTTTGGTGTCTGTCACCCACGGCTATGGTTGGTTCAGTGGGTTTTGTAGGCTGCCTGGTGGAGGGGACTGTTTTTTGTGCTCTGGTGGGTAGGGCTGGATCTTGTCTTTCTGGTGGGCAGGACCACATCCAGTGGTTTGGGGTGTCTGTGGCCTTATTATGATTTTAGGCAACCTCTCTGCTAATGGGTGGCATTGTGTTCCTGTCTTCCTTGTTGTTTGGCATAGGGTGTCCAGCACTGTAGCTTGCTGGTAATTGAGTGGAGCTGGGTCTTAGCATTAAGATGGAGATCTCTGGGAGTGTTTTTGCCATTTGATATTACATGGAGCCGGGAGGTCTCTGGTTGACCAATGTCCTGAATTTGGCTCTCCCACCTCAGTGGCACAGGCCTGACACCCAGCTGGAGCAACAGGACTCTGTCAGCCACATGGCTCATCAGGAAAGGGAGAAAAAAAGAGAGAAAATAAATAAAATATAGTTAATTAAAATAAAAAAAATATTAAAATAAAAAAATTTGTTATAAAAAAAAGAAAGTAAGAAAGAGGAGAGCAACCAAACCAAAAAACAAATCCACTAACTATAACAAGCAATAAAAACTATACTAAAAAAAGAAACCAAAAAAAAAAATGGGCACTTAGAACCCTAGGACTAACGGTAAAACCAAAGCTGTATAAAATCACACAAAGAAGCATACACACTCACGAAAAGAGAAAAAGGAAAAAAATATATATCTTTTGGGAAGTCTGAGGTCTTCTGCCAGCATTCAGTAGGTGTTCTGTAGGAGTTGTTCCACATGTAGATGTATTTCTGATGTATTTGTGGGGATGAAGGTGATCTCCACCTCTTCATCCTCTGCCATCTTGAATGTCTCTTCTGAAGGGACACTCCTTAAGTCATTTTAGAAGGACAAAATTATACTGATATTAAAGTTAGACAAAGTTCTCCCAAGAAAATACTATAGACAGTGTTGTTTATGAATATTGAGACAGATAGTCTCAACAAAATATCAGCAAACCAAATTCAACATCCTTTTTAAAGCATTATATACCATGAGCAGCTATGATTTATCCCAGGAATGTAAGGTTGGTTCAATATACAGATATCAGTCAATGTGATGTATCATATTAGTAGAATAATGGGAAAAAATACATACATTGCCATCTCAGTAGATGCAAAAATACATTTGACAAAATTCAACACTCCTTTATGATAAAAATACTCAATAAACTAGATAAATATGGGAAATTCCACAAGCTAATAAGGGACGTCTACAGAAAATCCACAATTAACACCATCCTTAATGGTAAGAGACTGAAAGATTTTACCTGAAGATCAAGAAAAAGACAAAGTCTGCTCTTGTCACTCTTATTCAACATTGTATTGGAGGCCCTAGATAGGGCATTTAGGCAAGAAAAAGAAGAGGAATCCAGATTGGAAAGTAAGAAATAAAACTACGCTTATTTGTAGATGATTTTCCTAAAGAATCCACAAAAGATATTAAAAATGATAAGCAAGTTTAGCAAGGTTACAGGACACAAGATCAATACACCAAAATCAATTTTTATACACTAGGAATTTACAATAAAAGCATAAAATTAAGAAAATGATTCCATTTATAACAGCATCAAAAAAAGTAAAATAATTAAGTTTTTAAAAAGAGGTGAAAGATTTGTATGTTTAGACCTATAAATCATTGTCTAAAGAAATTAAAGACCTAAATAAATTGAAAGACACTTCATGTTCATCAATAGGATGCCTTACTATTGTTAAGAGAGTAATACTCCCAAATTGACGTACATATTCAATGTAATCCCCATCAAAATTCCAACTTTTTCTACAGAAATATACAAGCTTATCTTAATATTTATTGGGTATGTATGAAACCCAGAATAGCCCCCCAAACCTAGAAAAATGACAAAGTTATAGGACTCATACTTCCCAACTTCAAAACCTACTAACCTAGTAAGAAAGAAAATGTGGTACTGACATGAGGATAGACATGTAGATCAATGGAGTAGAATTTAGAGTCATTTCATAAAAATGAAACAAACTCTCTTTTTTTTTTTTTTTTTTTTGCGATACACGGGCCTCTCACTGTTGTGGCCTCTCCCGTTGTGGAGCACAGGCTCCAGACCCACAGGCTCAGCAGCCATGGCTCACGGGCCTAGCTACTCCGCAGCATGTGGGATCTTCCCGGACCGGGGCACGAGCCCGTGTCCCCTGAATCGGCAGGTGGACTCTTAAGCTCTGCACCACCAGGGAAGCCCACAAACTCTCATTTTTTTTATGGTCAATTGATTTTGAACAATGGTGCTAAGAAATCATAATGAGAGAAAGAATCGTCTTTTCAACAAATCATCTTTTCATTCAGTTTCTCGATCAACTGGATTTTCATGTGCAAAAGAATTGAATGTAAACCCTGGCCTTACACCATTTACAAAAATTAACTTAAAATTGATCAAATACCTAATATAAGCAATAGAATTATAAAGCTCCTAAAAAATTTTATGTAAATCTTTGTGATCTTGGATTAGGCAACAGTTTCTTAGATATGACACCAAAACTTAAGCAATGAAAGAAAAAATAGGTAAATTGGAATTCATCAAATATAAAAACTTTCATGCATCAAAGGACACTATCTATATGGTAAAACGATAACCCACAGAATGGAAGAAAATATTTGTAAGTCATATATATGATAAAAGTCTAGTATCCAAAAAGTATAAAAAAATCTTGTAGCTCCACATAGATAAATAACCCAACTAAAAATGAGCAAAACATTTGACTAGATATTTCTCCAAAGAAGATATATAAATGACCAATAAACACATGAAAATATGTTCAACAACACTGTCATTGGGAAATGCAAATAAAACCAATAATGTGATACCACTTCATACCCATAAGAATGCTATAATAATTTAAAAACAAAGAAAATAATGTGTTGCCAAAGATGTGGAGGAATTGAAACACTCATACTTTATTGGTGGGAATATAAAATGATGGCAACCACTGCAGAACACAGTTTGGCAGTCTTTTTAAAAATCTTTTTAAAAAATCAGTATAGCGTCAAGGAAGGATTAATTCACAAACATAAAATACAAAGATTTAGGAATTGTAACTGGTATAATACCTCTGGCTCCATATCAGGTTTATACCTGAAGCCTTAGTAGTGTCCTGGGGGGGGGGGTTCTAATTTCTCCAAATTATAAATCTAATTCTTCCCTAAATCCTTAATCCGTATTCCTTGAAGTCCTTACTCCTTAAGTTTTGTCAAAAACTCACAAACCATTCAAAGAGGTGTTTTCCATGATTGTGCATATCCATACCTGCAATAAGGTGTGCCCGGGGATTCAAACAGCAAAGAACATTTTAAAGCATTTACTCTCACTTAAGTATACCTTTCACTTAATATTTAATCAAGTCACTTTTTTGATGAGGCAAGATGATGTTAACTAGAATATTGTGCCCCATGAAGATTAATTGAACAACTGACTATTTATAGTAAATACAACTATTGTTTAATATATACATGTAGGATTCACCAATGTTCTAACTACTCTAATGAGATTGGAGCAAAGTCATCTATACTTAAAAACCTTCTAACACTTCAAATTCTGCATATTAATAATTAACTTTCTACTTTTTCCTTAAAACCTGTTCTTCTCTTTTTGTACTAACACTAACTCGAAAATATATCAGCACCCCCATGTTCATAGCAGCATTAGATAAAGAGAACAAATTAAATTATTTGTTGCCAGAGTGGGGTGGGGGGAAGGTGAGGGGACACAGTGGGTGCAGGGGGTGAAAATGTACAAACTTCCAGTTACAAAATGTCATGGGATGTAACGTACAGCATGGTGACTATAGCTAATAGTCATTGCATATTTTAAAGTTGCTGAGAGAGTAGATCTTAAATTCCTTATCACAAGAAAAAAATTGTAACTATGTGTGGTAATGGATGTTAACTAGACTTATTGTGGTGATCATTTCACAATATACAAATATCAAATCATTATTTTGTATACCTGAAGCTATACCCTTTTATACCATCTTCATTCTATAATTTTAAAGTTCAATGAAACAAGTAGGCCATATTTTTTCCAAGAGATTAAGTGTATATAGAGATCTAAGTGGAATTATTTTGTAAACCATTTAAAATTAAAACACCCTCATATATTCAGTAAGAAATTAATTGCATAATCTTGCAAACATTTAATGGCAAACTAAATACCCCTTAATCTATATGAAGACTTCTTATTCTGAATTCCATGTGGCAGTCAATTGAACTTAACTTCAACTGACACACAAAATGACAAGCTATACTCATAATCCTTAAATCCTGAGGGAAACATTAAGTGACAGTATTTAGGATTATTGTTGTTTTTAAAGGGTGAGGCCTTTTCAAATTGGGTGACCATCCACAAACAAACCCAGAACATATTGTTTGACAGGGTTTTAAAGCCACTTTAAAGAATCACTGGAGGAAAAAAATATGCACCAATCTTCAAGATGCTAAAAGGTGAATTAATTCTTATCTTGGCACTTATTCTGAGAAGTTCGATGTTAAGAAAATTGTTTTATCATAAGTTTGCATGTTATATTAGACCAAGGTTTTTGTGGGGGGCTTTTTAAGTAAAATTTTAGTAGTAGAGATATTTCGTGGGTTTTCCCTGATTCCATAGATTTAATAAAGAACATTAGATACTTATGTTGTCACCTAAAATAAATTCTGAAGTGTGAAAAGGTTAGCAACGTGTTCTACCCTCTGTCTTCTTTTAATGAGTCTTTATTTCTGAGCATCCATGTCTTCATTTTTAGCATTTGAATTTGCAAAAGCCACCATGGGAGCCTTGTGTACAGAGAGAGTGTGTCCTTCTATAATGTTGACATTATATTTTGAATTTTTAATGGAGGTTTGCAGTAACTCAGTTTGAAAATTGGATGAAATCAACACTTCCACAAACTTAGTCTTTCATTATCTCAGTGGAAAGCCTAACAATGTCGATGGTTGCCAATATACAGTAACATTTTCCTATTTATCTACTCAGTTTCAGAAAAGGTCAGATTGAATTTATAACAGTGGTTGGGCTGCTGTAGATGTATCACTAGAGGGAGAAAATATAGTCTTTGAAATGATTTTACCACCAGCCAAGAAGAACAAACAGAAATGTTAATTATGACAGAAAGAGTGACTGCTGTTAGATAATAAGCCCTAAAATGTTTTGCGGTCCTAATTTTACTTAGTAAATAAAAGGAAGAAATGCAGATGCACAGATACTACTATTTTTTTAATAGAAAATTGAATTTTCTCCTTTTATTTTATAAATACACCCATGACATTGTTGGTTAAACTAATAAATATTTAGACTAGACTTTTGTTTTGAAAATTCAGTTTTCTTTCTGTTACATTTAAACATTTGAATAGCTTAGAATATTACAAGCTACTCAGTGAGTGTGATGGAAAAGAAATAACCTGGTGTTTTCCAACAGGGACACCAGTCATGCATCTCCTTTTAACATGCATTTTAATGTTGTGCAAGGGACTTATTCTTGCAGCAAAGAGGGTTTATATATAAAATGAAGCTCTTGGACTAGGTGATATCTAAGATAATGTAAACTTTAAACTTGACTTCATGGTTTTCTTTCTACTTTCTACAGTACTAAAAAATAAAAAGCCTAGTAACTTTTCCATTTCTCTGGTCAAGACTAATTGAAATAGTCCATAAACACTTTCAAGTTGAAAGAACATCATTTATCGAAGTGATATAGTTCACTTTTTTCAGGTTTCTCTGATCTGTTGTTAGAAGGAACATTTTATACTCAGTGTGATGTGGCACTTTCCTAGGAGGTATCAAAACTGAATGTAATTTTTGTTTGTTTGTTTTTTTTTACAATTGACTCTAACAGATGAAGGAGATAAGGGATCATCACCAGACCCTTACTGAACTGAACTTAAATAAAGACTCTTTCCTAAACAATGAGCAATGGGACTTATTTTAATAAATTCAGGCCTATTAGGAAGATTCATTTTTGATGCTAATTAGCATGCTGAAGATGAACTCCACTGTCTTGCACTTAAAAATTCCTAATTTATACTTCTCATCAAACTATTCAGTCACTTTTCTCCTTGTCATAGGCTTCCTTCCCTTGATAATTAATAGACTTAGCTCTGTGTATATGTTTTGTTGTTTTGTTTTGAGCTTCAGTAGTCTTTTTACACTTTAGCAATCTGAAGTTTCCACCTAGATTTCCTTCATGAGCCTCACTCACAAGTAGTGTGCCACCTGCCCACAGAAACGAAAAAAGCTAGCTTTCATCTGGCCTTTTTGTGCTCAGGTTGGTCTTCTGGTGGTCCCATACTATGTGTGAGTCTCATAGAGGAAACTGCAGCCTCCTGTGATATTTTGTTTTAACTCTCTAAGAAATTTTTTACTTTCTCTAAACTTTGTTTTGATTAGTTGTCTATTTTAGATTTGGGGAGAGAAGACAAATCTTTTTCAGGATTTATTTAATTATGTTTTTCAGCTGTAAAATAAAAACCTTTTTGTGTCTATTCTATGTGAACCCTGGTACTGCCCTCCTCCCTCAATGGAAACCATTTTAATTTCACAATGGTTAGCCTTTTCAGTTGCTTATAAAATTTATCATTATATATATATTCTGGGAATATCTAGTCAATAGGAAAGATTCAACATAAAATGGGAGTGAATTAATACATCAGATTATAAAGTCTCTCAAAGTCTTCAGAAACTCCAAGGTTAATTGGTTTATATACACTTCTGAATACTTATTTTTAGAATAATGTTTGGCTTTTCTGAGGGAAAGCTATTTAGATAGCAATTCTAAAAAAGAAGTTTTATCATTATTTGCTTACAAAATTAAAAGGAATGAAGCTTTTCCATGTTTTTAAATAAAGTGTTAATATTGTTTTACAAATATAAAAATGGGAAAATTGGTATATGAAATTTCAAGTAAAGTGAATCATTTAAATTAGGCTATTTTGATAATAAGATTTTGCCCTGGTTTTGTCATAGTATAAAAATGTAGGTATTACATTTTTATACTATGTACAAAAATACACTAATCTAGTTAGTACAATACTTGCTTTACTGTCTTGTAGAAAACATAATTAATCAAAACTTCCTAACTCTCTATAATAAGCTTACTGGCCTTAGGCTATTTTACTTTCATAGATGTTAAAGATCAACATAAGATTACATTAACAATGAAAAATGTAAATTATGCACTCAAATAAATTGAATTACAGTATCCAATGTCTTCATAAAATGGATTATTCTGGTAGCTTCAGACATTGTACAACTTACACTAAACTACAGAGATTCTCTAATAAAATTACTTACACCAAAATATAAAATTACATATTTTGTAGGATGGTTTTTATATCAACAATAAATGAATTGTTCTTTAAGGATAACTTACACCTAATTTCTGAGATTTCTATTTGGCTTTGAAAACTTGAAAGATCTTACTGAATATTTTTAATTAAAAAGAAAACTTAAAAAAACAAATTCCTAAAATAGAGAGAACAAATGTTTAGGGGTTTTATGCAATAGTTTATTATGTTCTTCCCTATGTTTCAACTATTTTGTTCTTTGTTAAAATTTATTTTTATTTATCTTATTTTTTATTATAGTAGGAGCACGTAACATGAGATCTACCTTCTTAACAATTTTTTAAGTGTGTAATACAGTATTGTTAACTAGAGGCACAGTGTTGTATAGCAGATGTCTACAGCTTATTCATCTTGCAAAAGTGAAACTTTATATCCGTTGAACAGCATCTCCCCAGTTCCCCCCACCCCCAAGCCCTGGTAACCACCATTCTAGTCTCTGTTTCCACGAGTTTGACCACTTTAGTTTCATCATGTAACCCGAACCCTGCAGCCGTCTATGACTGGCTAATTTCATGCAGCATAATATCCTCCATTTAATACATGTTGTTGCATGCGGCAGGATTTCCTTCTTTTCTAAGACCAATTAAGAATAATAAGAAAATTAAGAATAATATTTGATCATATGTATATACCAAATAATCGTTATTCATAAATCTGTTGAAAGACCTTTAGGTTGTCTCCACATCTTGGGTACTGTGGATAATGCTGCGATGAACATGAATGTGTGCGTATCACTTTGAGATCCTGGTTTCATTCTTTTGGATATATACACAGAACTGAGGTTGCTGGATCATATACTAATTCTAGTTTAAACTTTTTGATTAATATCATTTTTCACAGTGGCTGCACCATTTACATTCCCACCAACAGTGCACAAGCATTTCCTTTTCTCCACATACTTTCCAATGCTTGTTATTTCTTTTCTTTTTATAATAGCCATCCTAACAGGTGCAAAAATAAAATATCTCAAATTTTTTCCATATAGATATGTTCCCATGAGAACACAAAACCTCTGTTGGAGAAATGTATTCACTGTATTTAGGCACCAATTAGAAATGACAATGTTTTGTTCAAGAATACAGTTTTGAGACAAATATGTGGCCTTATGTCTTTTACCATCACCTATTTTTTTTAATTGGTGTATAGTTGCTTTACAATGTTGGGTTAGTTTCTGCTGTACAGCAGAGTGAATCAGCTATACATATACATATTTGCCCACATTTTTGGATTTCCTTCCCATTTAGGTCACCACAGAGCACTGAGTAGAGTTCCCTGTGCTATACAGCAAGTTCTCATCAGTTATCTATTTCATGCACAGTAGTGTATACATGTCAATCTAATTAAGAATTCAAGAACTAATTATCAATTTTTAATGAATTCATTGTGTTATTATTAATAAAATATCCTAAATTGCTACTTGTGGCAGTATATGAAATTAATAGAAGTATAATTGTGCTTTTTACAGGAACACCTTCAAACCATTAAAATGAAGAGATTTAAATAGGTGTACTGGAAGAGGTAACACCAAAGTACACAAAGTTTCAAATTGGCTTTCACTTCAAACCCCCAATTAAACAAACAAAAACTTTTCTTGTGAGGTAGAATTATTTGGCTATAGATTAATCTGTTTCTCTCAGAGGTCTTGTGTTCATTTTTTAATAGACAAATTTTTTAGAGCAGTTTTAGTTTCACAGAAAAACTGAGCAGAAAGTATAGAGAGTTCCCTCATACCTCCTGCTCCTATGCACACATGGCCTCCTGCATTGTGAACATCCCCCAACAGAGGGGCACGTTGGCTACAATCAATAAACCTACACTGACACAGCATTATCACCCAAAGTCTATAGTTTACATTAGATTTCACTCTTGGTGTTGTATGTCTTTGGATTTGACAAATGTATGATGACATGTATCCATTACTATAATGTCATACAGAATAGTTTCACTGACCTAAAAGTCCTCTGTGCTCCACCTATTTATCTATCTCTCCCCACAACCTGTGGCAACCACTGATCCTTTTGCTGTCTTCATAGTTGTGCCTTATCTAGAATGTCAAATAGGTGAAATCATACATTATGTTGCCTTTTTGGATTGACTTTTCATTTAATAATATGATTTACATTTCCTCCATGTCTTTTCATGGCTTGGTATCTCATTCCTTTTTAGTGCCAAGTGATGTTCCACTGTCGGTGTACCACAGTTTATTTATCCATTCACCTATTGGACATTTTTGTTGCTTTCAAGTTTTAGCAATTATGAATAAATCTGCTATAAACATCTGTGGGCAGGTTCTTGGGGAGACATAAGTAAGTTTTCAACTAATTTGGGTAAATGCCAAGAAGCACGACTGTTGGATGATATGGTTAAGAGTATGCTTAGTCTTATTAGAAACTGCTGAACTGTCTTCTGAAGTGGCTGTACCATTTTGATTTCCCACCAGCAATGAGTGAGAGTTCCCGTTGCTGCCCATCCTAGCCAATATTTAGTGTTGGAAGTGTTTTTGCCAGGTATGTAGTGTTATCTCATGATTGTTTTAATATACAGTCATGCATATGATGTTGAGTCTCTCTTCACATGCTTAATCTTCATCTGTATATCTTCTTTGCTGAGACATCTATTCAGATCTTTTGCTCATCTTTTAATTGGTTTGTTCATTTTTTATTATTTAGTTTTAAGTGTTCTTTGCATATTTTGGATAACAGTCCTTCGTTAAATATAGCCTTTGCAAATATCTCCTCTGAACCTGTGTCTTGACTTCTCATTCTCTTGATTTGTATCCAATTTTGACCTTCGTTAAAACAGCAAACTGGAGCCACATGTGAATCAGTGTTATATAAAGCACTTGTCTAAATGTCTGTTCATTCTAGAATATTAACTGTAGTGTCAGATATGGTTTAATTCTAATCCCACATTTTCTACTTACTAAATGTGTGACCTTTGGATTTTACTATTAAGACCTTTTAACATTTATCTCATCATATGATTTTCCAGGAGAATGAAATAGCATATGTGTTATGAAATTTTGGTCAGAACGTAAGGAACCGAACACTATGTGCAGATACACTAACGATATGGTATTAAAAGAATACATGAGGAATTCATTAATTAGTGCAATCTCAGCTTCAGCTCAGTCAGATCTCATAAAAACTGTCATTCTATTAAGAAACTGTGTGATCATTTAGGATACAGTAGCTACAAATTATTTGCTAGTACATACTTCATTGCACCATAATGGCTTCTCCTGCATTCTCTATTTGTGTTGTTCAGTTTCTCATCTTGCCACTAACTGTACCCTATCTCTGCATGTTTTATACAAAACTCTTCAAAATAGGACTGATTAGTTTGCTTAGCAGAGGATATTCACCAGCATAAGTATTAGATTGCTGACTCACCTACAGTTTGATGACTTTGGGCCAGATATCCATTCCATGCCCAATCAGCAGTTTGCAAGGACAGAGCCTTGTATTCAGCCTTTCAAGGAAGAAATACTCTTCCAATTAAAAAAATATGTATATAATATATATATATATATTATATATATATATACACACATGTATCTTTAAAATACATATATATGTAATGTATACAATATAAAATTTATGTATAAAATATGTCACCTTGTCCTGCTATACATCTAATATACCCCTGAACCTTTTAATCACTGCATTTCAATCATACCGTCTTTCTATCTGAAATCAGCAAACATGTCCATTCCTTGGAATCTTTGGTTTTGTCTTTTTCTTTGCTGAGAACACTTGGTTTCTTGATATTTTCATAATTGGTCCCATCTAATAATTCACAACCCAGCTTAAATATATATCCTAAAGCATGAGACTTTCCCTAGCCAACCATCTAAGGTCACTCTCTATTCAATTACTGTGTTTTATTTTCTCCATATTATGCATCACTGTCTAAAATTGCTTTACTTTTCTGTTTGTTGTCATATTGGAATATGAGCACCATCAGGGTCTGGGCTATGTCGGCTTCATCACACTCAGTCACTAGCACCACACATTGGCTTGGACAGGGCAGGTGCCTGTTAGATTATTTTGAATACATAAATAGTTTATTTGTTTAGAACAAAATCCCCTCAGCCAGATAAAGTATGGGAAACACCTTGGCACTACACAAATATAAAACGTCCTAACAAATGCTCCCCAAAATATAATATATGAAAATGTCATATATTTTTTAAATTTCGTGAAACAAGACTTACATATATTCATTGTGCAGATGTTTTATTGGCCATTTGGTTTTCAAGACTGTTGGGTTCTCTCAAAGCCCCGAAACTCTGTTAGCTAGTATGGAGGAGGAATACTTCACAAATCACTGTGGTGATATTCTAGCCCAAAACAACCTAGATTCTATGCTCCAAGCAACATGAAAAAAAAAGCATTCTTTAATTTTCTGAAATCTAGAGAGATCTGTTTCCTTTTGAAGTTCCCACAGCCCTCAACATGATGACAGTTTACTGGACAAGGAAACCTCAAATTTCACAAAATAAATAAAGAGGTAGGTAGGTAAGTAGGAGGTAGGTAGGTAGATAGACAGATATTAGAATCTTATTTTTCTATAGAAAAAATTGAGACAGAGTTATCATTTATTTTTCTTGACACTATTGGTTGAAACACACCTAGAATTGTATATCATGTATATATAGTAAAGACTTAAAAAAGTAAAAAGTAGAATTGGAGGGAGGTACAAAAAATGAAATATAAATTAAAACTTCATATTTTTACTTAGAAAATATTAACATTATTTTAAATATTCAGTTGTAAAAACATAAAGTACTATTTTATTCATTCTGGTTCTCTCTGTTAACCAGCAGAATCAAAATTTGATATCTCTTTACCTCACTGTGTGATTTCCAAGGTAAGCTATAATTTATGGAACTAGTTTCTACAGGAAAAGTTTCCTGAAAATGTGTTTGCACACAGCCAAGATAAAGTCTTATTAGCACAGTGTTGGTGTGGCCTTTGGATATCTGTATTAACCAGTTATATGGCCACAGATCCTCTTTTTAATACAGTCATCAAGGAAAAGAACATAAAAATGCAAATCATTTTGTACAAAATTATAGCAAAAATTCTCCCTAAAAGTCTAAAGAGAAGTGAATGCAAACACAAAAATGTGTTAACAGATTTGTAATAAATATAATTTTTACTTGCTAGAAAGCCATAATTCAAACATGATAAAAGATACATAAAAGCATGTACAGTAGATTATCTGTTGAAAATACTGTAATATGAATTTCATGTGCTGGTAGAAATAAAAAAAGAATTTTTAATATTATGCCCTTAGAATTAAATTTAAAATAAAATTGACTTTTTGCTGTACTTAAATTCATTTTATTATTTCTCTAATGTCATCATTTTAGAATTATAGAAAGGGAATGTAATGCTAATAAGAAAGGACTTTATTTATATATGTGTATATTTGTATCTTTTATTGGTTTATATATAACTTGAAGTAAATTGGAAAAGTACTTTAGAATAATATCAATCAGAAATACAAATAACAAAATCCATTCTGGGTAGATTATTAAAATATGTTAGGTTGCTCACAGATTCTTGGGGAGGGTTAGAGGGTAGGAACAATGCCCAAACACACCATTTAGCACCAATGACACCTGCATCTGGGTGCTAGCATTTCTGCTACTAAAGTCCCTAAAGAATCAAATCTTCATTATCACACTGACTGATTCCAATTCAAATCTTCAGCTGCATGTGACTTATGAAACCAAGGTCATGAACCTGCACCTTAGATATAGAAGAGTCTGCGATTGTAGGTTTTCTGGCCTTTGTAATGGAAAAATAGAACACACAATCTGGAGAATTACCTTAATTCTCAAAGTGTTATGAAGCAACAAATAACTATATGCTCTCAGATTATGCTAAAGTTCAAATGACAAAGCTGCTTCTTAAAAGGGATGACTTACCTTCAAGGACATAGGTTTCTAAAACTGAGTTCAGATTTTTGGCCAAATGTAACATCTGGAATTATTCTAGGAAAAGAAAGGAAAGAAAAAGAAAGGTAGAAAAAGAAAGGAAAGGCAGCTTCAAGGATAGTAAGAAAAAGAGGAAAAGAACAGATTGATTAATATAGAGTCAGTAGGTTTATGTAAAGTAAGTAGAGACGGAGGACAGAGGTATATAAATGAAACCAAAAAATAGGTCAATGCCAGATTATAAAAAAAAAAAAATTCTTGGGGCAAGGAATTGATCTCTTCTTTTGTGGACTGTGGGACACTACTGACAGCTTAGAGAAATGATATAACATGACTTTGTCTGAATCTAAAAATGTTATCTTCGCTGAGAATAGAAAATGTTTAATTCCTAGAGAGTCAAATATCTATAGGCAAAAGGACCAAAACAAAAAGAGTACATACAGTATGATTCCATTAATATAAATTCTAGGAAATGCCAGTCATGGTGACTGAAAGAAGATTGGGTTTTGTCTGCAGACTTGGTAAAGAGTAGGGAGAACGGCAGGATAAAAAATTCCAAAGGCGTAAAACTTTAAAAATTATGAATATGTTCACATCTTGATTGCAGTGATTGTTTCACAGGTATTTTCATATATAAAAACCTACAAATTGTATAGTTTAAATATACGCAGTTTGTTGTATGTCAACCATACCTCCATAGACCTGTTAAAAAATAAAGTACATGGCAAAATGCCCCCCAAAAAAGATAAAAAGGGAAAGAAGAAAAACAGAATGTATAACATACAAATGATGAAGAAATAGAATGTTAAAAATCATAAGCTAAAACAAGGAACAGGCCCTTTCCTTTTGCTAGTGAAGAGAGCTATAGTAAGAATATATTATTAAAAAATAGAGAGAGGAACTGAATAGACTTTTTTCCAAAGAAGACATGCACATGTCCAACAGGGCAATCAAAAGGTGCTCAACATTATTAATCATCAGGGAAATGCAAATCAAAACTACAAGGAGGTATCACCTCACACCAGTTTGAATGGTTGTCATCCAAAAGACAAGAGATAAAAATGTTGGGGAGGGTGTGAAGAAAGGGAACCCTTGTGCACTCTTGGTGGGATTGTGAATTGGTGCAACCACTGTGGAGAACAGTATGGAGCCTCCTCAAGAAATTAACAATAGAACTACCATATGATCCAGCATCCCATTTCTGTGTATCTAAAGGAAATGAAAACAGGATATCAAAGAGGTATCTGTGTGCTCCTGTGTTCATTGTAGCATTATTCATAATAGCCAAGAGGTGGAAACAACCTAATTATCTGTGTTCATTAACAGATGAATGGATAAAGAAGATGTGAGACTATATACATATATATATATATTAAATGGAATATATATGTATATTCCATTATATATATATAAATATAAATATATTCCATTATATATATATATATATATATATATATATATATATATATATATATATATATATATATATATATATATATATATAATTGAATGTTATTCAGCCATGAGGTAGAAAAGTGGTTGCCAGGGCCTGGAGGGAGTGGATAGGGAGAGGTTGGTGAAAGGGTACAAACTGTATAACATGGTGACTATAGTTGATAACACTGTGTTGTATAATTGAAATTTGCTATGAGAGTAGAACTTAAATGTTATCACCAAAAAAGTCTGTTGAGAATAGATATGTATATGTATGTATGTAGAGAACATGTATATATGTAGAGAATATATATATGTATATATGTCTGTATATGTATATATATGCATATATGCAGAAGAGAGAGAGAGTGAGCTTAACCAGCAGGTGACTATTTGGAGTTTAATCCCTAAAGTCAATTTTTATTTGAAGCCTTCAGTCATCAATGACATTATTTTGTTCATTTGCTTAATATCCAAACTAAACTGTACATGATATTCATGATTTTATCATTTTTACCATTGTATCCATAAGGATACCTGGCACATAGTAAGTACTTAAAACATATGTGTTAAATGAATAAAGAAGTATATAAGGTAAAAAGGATGACTCAGTTAATATCAACAAATTGATAAAGAAAAATCATCAGTACACATTCAGAAAATACGTTATGACCTCCAAGTGACTGAATAAACTCAGATAATGATCAAAATACTGCCATGAACAAACTTTGCAGCTTTCAATCCTGAAGGCAGGGAGTGGTTGAGATTCAAGAAATTAGATACAAGATGATAGTCACAGAAATGAGATTTCTGTGAAAAAATCTGTAGATTTAAAAATGCACACTGTATAACAAGAAAAATTGATGTTGAAAAATCAACATTGAGATACATATGGTAGATCAGATTATTATTCAGCAAATCATTCCCTTCCCTGCTACCTATATTAGAGAACCACTTCCTGCTCCACTGATATTTGTCTTGGCCAAGTAACTGCTTTGGCTGAAGCAATATGGGTAGACGTGCAATGGGCCTGTTCAGAACCTAGGCTCTGAGTGATTTGAGAGATTCTGCATGCCCATTATAAGCCCTTAATCACTGCCTTTAGAAGTTCATGACCCAATACACACTGCCCGGTTAGCTGGATCCCAAAATGAGATGCACAGAGCAGATCCTCCCAGCTGACCAGCAATCAGCAATCTGAAGCAGAGTTGCCACAGCCAAAACTCAGACATCTGAACAATGCTTATCATTGTATGTCACTGTCTCATGTGGGTGGTTATAAGCTATTACCATGGCAAGAGCTAATACTAGATATTGTCTTTTTGCTATTAAATTAAAAGATAAAAAAGTGATTCATGAGAAAATAGGTATAAAAAGCAAATGCCTTGTATGAAAGCAAACAGGATGGTGTCTTCCACATAAATAGCATAAATATAACAAGGGAGCTAAAAATTGCAAATTTTTCAGAAAGATTTTGACCCAAATATTATAATCAGCCAAACTGTTATCAGCTATTAAAATAGTGATGAGACAGAGACGAAACAATTCAAAAAAAAAAGGTGATAAATTCTTGAAGAAAGACCTTGACCTTGAAGAAAGTCCTTGACCGGATTTCAGTCAACAATAAAATAAACCCAAATAAAATAACCAGAAATGGAGAAGCTTTGGTCAACAAAACAAATAGACAACTTATAATGATCACATAACTTAGAGCCAAACAGCTATTATTAAAAAAAAATGTTAAATACACATAACTCTTGAAAAATAAAATGAATATAACTGCATGACAGGAGGTGGAAAGGGAGAAGAGAAATTGATAGCTGTAAGGAAAATGTGTACTTAAAATCGGCATGCTTTCCCCAATCTCTTTATGCTTACTTTTACCTTTATATTGACTCAAGATATGGTCTATTTTACTGAATGTTCTATGTGCACTAGAAAAAAATATATATTTTCTACTGTTGGGTGAGATTCTCTACAAATGTAGATTAGATCCAGGTGGTTTACTGTGTTGTCAGTTCTTCTATACTGTTCATTTTTTCTCTAGTAATTCTGTCAATTACTGCAAGAAGAGTGTTGAAGTCTCAATTAACATGGTGGATTTATCCCTCCTTTCTATTAAGTCCATATTTGCTAAATTGGTGCAGCATCTATGTTAAACAGTATGGAGGTTCCTCAAAAAAGTAAAAATAGAACTACCATATGATCCAGCAATTTCACTCCTGGGTATATATCCATAAAAAATGAAAACATTAATTCAAGAAGATACATGCACCCCAATGTTCAGAGGAGAACTATTTAAAATAGCCAAGATATAGAGGCAACCCAAATGCCCATCAACAGACAAGTAGGTAAAGAAGATGTGGCATGTATATACAACAGAATATTACTCAGCCATAAAAATGAAATACTGCCACTTGTAGCAATGTGGATGGACTTAGTGAATATTATGCTTAGTGAATTAAGTCAGAGAAAAACAAGTACTGTACGATATCACTTATATGCAGAATCTAAAAAGTAATACAAATGATTGTATATGCAAAACAGAATCAAACTCACAGATATTGAAAACAAACTAGTGGTTACCAAAGGGAAGAGGGAAGGGGGGAGGGGTAAATTAGAGGTAGAGGACTAAGAGATATGAACTGCTATGTATACAATATATAAGCAACAAATATATATTGTATAGCATAGGGAATTATAGCCACTATCTTGTAGTATTTTTATAATGGAGTATAAAAATATTGAGTCACTATGCTCTACACCTGAAATTAATATAATATTGTAAATCAATTATACTTCAATTTTTAAAAGTCCGTATTTTCTTCAGTATTTTGAGGTACTTTTGTCAGGTGCACATATTTTTAGTGAACTGACTTCTTTTTTATGATGTAATATCTCTCCTATTTTCATAGTTTTCTTTGATCTATAGTCTATTTTCTCATTTGATACAATCTTATTCCTGTCTGAAGAAATTTGTATAGCAATTTTAAAAAGCAAAAACAAGGTTTTCTTGCAAAGGATTCTCTTAATTTTCTTTCATCTGAGAATATATTTATTTCACCTTATTTCTTAAAGGATATTGTCCTTGCATATAGACTTCTGGGTTAACAATTTATTTCAGGTCTTTAATCAGGTTGTGCTACTTCCTTCTCACCTCTGTAGTCTTTGAAGAGAAATATACTGTCATTTGAATTGTTACCTTGTAAGTAGTTTGTCATGTTTCTCCAGCTGCTTTCAGTATTTTTTATTTAATTTTTAGCAGTTGATTATGATGTATCTCAGTATCAGTTTCTTTGCATATTGTCGGAGGAGGTCATGGAGGGGACATGACCACTTGATCAGAGGCTCCTCACCCCACCCCTCTCTTTGAAATGTTCCTTTGCCCACCGTTTCCACAGTAAGAGCCAGTTTCAAGAATACAACCTAGAGAGAGTAGTACGTTGTTGAGACCATCTGGACTGTGTATGTGACCTGCACCCCTTTAAGGCCTCCATATAAACTTTTAAGGTTTTGGCCAGCAGGTGTGGAGATCTACGCCATCTTGTGGCACCCAAGACAAGCCTCCTTTGTAAGCTCCCTTGCTTATTACCTGCCACCTTCCACTCTGGAGGGGTCTGCCTCTCTCTTTGGTCTCTCCTTTCCCTCCATGTACAGGTGTCACTTCCAGACCACCCAGGAAGCTCCTGAGGTGGCAAACTAACATGTATATACTGGTTGAGGCTCACTGAACTTCTTGAATTTATGTATTTTGTCAAATTGAGGATTTTCTAGCCTTTCTTTTTCTCCAGCTTTTTGTATTTTTCTATTGAAATCTTTCTCAACTGCTATGAGGGGTAATCCCTCAAAGGAACTTGATATACTGTTCATTTTTTCAATCTTTTCTCTTTTGGTCAGATTGGCTATTTTCTATCTGGAATTTAAAAGTAGATAATTTCCATTTGATTTATCAATACTTTTTTCCATTATTTATTTCATTGATTGCTGAGAATTTTTATTTTTCCATTCATTTCAAGGGTGTATGTCCTTATTTGTTGGAATATTTTTACAAAGTGCTGCTTTAAAGTTTTTCTGAAATAAATGTAATATCTGTTGTCTCAAATTTGATGTCCGTTGGTGTTTTTTTTCTCACGTGAGTTGATATTTTTCTGATTCTCTTTATGCTGAGAAAATTTAAATTGTCTGCTCATTTTGAATATTATGAGACTGTATCTTAACTTAAATCCTATAGAGCACATTGTTGGCATTTTTGTTGTTCTGACAGAAAATCTAAGTTGGTTAATTAAGGCTGTTAAGTTCTGTGGTTCATAGCTTCAATGTAAGCATTGTTTTCAAATCTTTGAAGGGCTATTCGGAGCTGTCTCATCTGTGCCCTACCTACTGTCTAGCCCCGGATCTTGGCAGTGGTCTATCTCACGGTTCAGTTTCCAGTGTCTGCTCATCCTGTTCAGATCAGGTTCATACAAACACATCTTAGAGGTGAGCTCGGGAGTTCATAAACAACAATGGGGTTGCTTTCCAAAGTCTTTCTTTCTCTATAATGCCCTCCATACTTTGTGGTACTCTAGGGCTTCTTTTATACATGCTTTGGCACAAGTCTGGGCCTTTATTTACCTGCAGTTGCCATGAGCTTCCCACATCTGTACCTGTGATTCAAGAGAGGAGAGGACAGAGAGAGGAAAATAAAAACCAGGAACAATAGAGATTTGCTTTATCCTCTTGGAACCAAGGTCTTTCGATCGGAGGAAGTTTCCCTATCTTAGACTTCTAGACACTGCAGCTGACTATTTTCACTGCTGCTGCTACTGCTACACCATACTCTTGTTTGGGTGTTGAGATATAGGAGGAGAGAGAGAAATAAACCCTTGAGGATTCCTCCTATTCTCTCTGAATGTTAAGAGACCCTTTTTTTTCAAGCCAGAACTAGAAGGCTTATCCTTGAGTGCACTTGGTCAGGGTCCACGCCCACTTCCAGGTTTCAGGCTTCATTAAGTCCAAGTCAGTGTCTACCAGCAGGGGAAAATGGCAAACTTACTACTGTTTTAGTAATATTTTGAGTTCTGGTTTTATTCCTCAATGTACTTGCTACTACTTATTTCTCAAATAGCTCTTCCATGCATTCTGTTCAGATTTTATAGCTGAATTCAGTGGAAGACACAATGAAACGTATTTACTTCACATTACATGGAACCAGAACTTTTCACTTCACTTATAATTTAATGAATCTTTTTTTTATTCTACCAAAAAGTACAGGCATTAGTCCTAAAAGAAAGAGGTCATTGAATTTAGAACTCAGAATAACAAATTTTTAAAAACCTTTTAAAACTTGATCTACTGAACCTTTATTCATTTTTTTGGGTCCATTTTTTCCACAGTTGGAATGTGGAAAATTAGTCGTAGTTCAAGCTTTGTCAACTAACCAGTCCTACAACTGAGGCAAATCTCTATATGCCTTGGAAATTGCTTTCTTCAGCAGTAAAATGAATGAACCAGGGCAAAATATTCTACTATATTACTTCCAACCAAAATCATTTTATTTAAAATTCAGTTTAAATAAATCTAAAATCCTCATATTTTCATCTTTATAACCTCTCTATGGCACGTTAAGCTTGGATCATTTATTTTTTTCCTGATAAAAAATAATTCAATTCCATTTTAAAATTATCTTATTCACTTGTGTGTTGGAGGCAAATGCCTCTGGTTCATGAGAGCATTTTGTGCACATCGCTTCCTAACTCCACATTCACTGATGACATGTTAGTTGCTTGGATTCAGCTGGAATAGGAGTATTTGCCCAATAAAAATTGTCAAATGTTGCAAATTGGATCTCTTTTTTTCTTACCTTTCCCCTTCCCCAAGCTGGTTATTAATCATTTAGCAGACGCTTATGCTCCTCAATAATAGATATTTTTACTTCATAGAAAAATGATTTTATAGACTATTTCATAAATGGCAAAGGTTAACAAAAGGTATATTAGGACATAGATCTATCATATATTAGGTATATCAGTTCTTCTGGCAATACAATTACTATCACAGAATTTGGCTGTGATTTTTGAAAACTTGCCTAGTATTTTCAGACACCATGTCAAATTCTGATTACAAATAAATTGAAATTGTACAAATAAGTTGTAGCTTACTAGCCAAAATCTTGGTTATTTTTTTAAAGACTCTAATGATCACTCTAGGAGTAAGGCTGGAGTATATTGCTTATAGAGCCTGTACATACAGCTTATATGCTATATATCCAACTATAAATATAACTGAATTGGGAGAAATTATTGAAGCAGCTGTAGTAAATCTGTTTCCAAATAACATTTAAGTAGAAAAGCCTGCAAACATAGTTTACATGAATCACCTTCAGAGGAAGTAATTTTTCCCTTATAAGGGCTCCTATATATACTTAGATTTACCAAGACATGTCTTCCCTGAATGTGGTGAGAGTTTAATTAGAGGAAGGCAAGAGGGCAGTGCATATTAGTTTTGTATTGAGAAGCAGGAGGTGATGAAAGGCTCTCATCCAAGACACATTTGCCCTGGTGATTTTATCATGGTACTATAATTCAAGTTTTGGTCCTCATGTCAGAAACACAATTTCATCAAAACAAGAATGGACCTTCTATGAGAGGAATGGTTATATAAACAAATCTAAAGATTAGTATATAAAAACAGAATACTACCCATCCTTTGTGAGAGGACATAAACCAGGTTATTCAAATAGGCAGATTTACCTGGAATGTCAAATCATAATCAGAAGGTTATTGATATGAATCAAATGAATGTACAATGACATCAGTTCTAAGAGAGCCTGACTTGACTCTATTTGTTTATCTCTACAATAGGATTTATCTAATTATTGAAGCTTTATTATCATCGGCTGAGAGAACCAGTGTTGGCTCCATAATAGGGATGAGCTTAAGCCTGGAAATAATCTATCAGGTAAGGTTGCTACTGTGACTCATCTCATCTGACAACTCCATCTAATATTCAGATTGAAGCATTCTTTTTTCTTTAAAAAGGTAATATTTTATATTTTTTCAGATAACAGTGAAAGCATTTCCACACACACAGCTTCATGTCTAAGTTCTTGGGAAGAAATAATAAGCCTACTTATTTAGGAGTTTTTCTGATGTTTTTCTACATTAATGATGTGGAAATAACTTTACAAGCAGGACACTGCTATAAGTGCCTAGTATACAGAAAAGGCTGTCATATATTTATTTATATTTCTTTCCCTCACCCCTACCTCCAAAAGCATTTGATGTAGTTAACAGGTAGAAATACAGCAAAATGGAAGATTCAACAAGAAAAAACAATCCTCTTAGGTAATGTGGCAGTTGTGGCTGTATGGGATACTTTTTGCTTCTAAAAATAAAAAGATAATGAAATTAAAAGTTTTAAAATACAGACATAAGTTCAAAAGAAAATACTCAAGTGCCAGAAATTAACATTACCAAATAAACACCACTCAGCAGTTGAGGGAAACAGAAAGAAAGCTTGTTGTCTGGCTGATATTGAAGTGGAGGGGAAAAGTTCTTCAGTAGCAGAGGATTAAGTTTTTCTACATATAAAGATAATGTGATTACTTAATCTCTTAATATGATTGTTGACCACAGAAAAACTTCTGTCTAAAAACCTGTATTTTATATCTTTTCAGATTACAGGTGGCTAGCTTGGACAGAAATTGTTTTAATTTTTATAAAACTTTACATAAAAACCTAAGGAATAGCTGATAAATATTTTTAAAAGACAGTTTTATGTACTCTAGTCTCATTAATATGCTCTCTGATTTCCAAATAGACAACAGGCAATAATTCAATAGAAGATTTGAAGAATAATTGTTGTGGTCTTTCATAGAAACCATTAGCCAAAGAAAATTGGTGGTACTAGTAATTCAGGGCATGAATTTAATATAAACTCCATGGTGTGTATTTATTTCCCCCAGGCAGAGAGATAGAAACAGAAATCAACTGACCTTCACTACTGTGTCCTTCCAAAGGCATTTTCCATTTGTGTCATTAGATCCATTCTCCACAACAATTCTTTACAAGAAGCAGACCAGAATGGACTAATCAATGAGAACACTTTCTTCTATTGTTGCTGTGTTCAAGCAACAGGATCCCTGGCCCTGCATCTGAGGGAGAATGAGAATGATGTTGATTATCCTACCAAATGCTCGACGTGGATCACATCAGGCTAACTGCATCTGTCATAGCTCCTCTCATGGTATCCGTTTCTCTGTTAGTCTCCTGTACCTCCCTTAATTACTCAAATCTGACGGTGTTATTTGTTTCCCCTTAAAAACCTTATTGACAGAGTATATTTATTTTATTGGCTTAATTAAAGTTATGATTTTCTGTGCTTCTTCATTAATTTATCTTTACACATTCCACTTTTTGATTAATTTTATACTTATTTTCTAGCTGGGTATTTGAAATGCTTACTATAGTATAGTATAGTATAGTAAGCATTTCAAATACCCAGCTAGAATATATATATATATACATTACACAAAAACACATATACAAGACACATATATATGTATAATATATATTATAATATATTATATAGTATATAGTATACAGTATATATTGTATAGATTATATATATAATATATAATATATAGTATATAATATAAAATAAATAATATATGTATAATATAATGATATAATATAAAATATATATTATACAATATGACTATATTATTATAATATATAGTATAAAAATATATCATATTCTAATATAATATATAATATATAATCAGTGATGTATAATATATAATGTTATATTATATAGCATACATACTATATAATATATATATTATTAGATACATTATATATAATATATACTTTATACATATATATATTTATATATTATATATTATGTATAATAATATAATAAATAATATATACTATATAATACATATTATATAAGATACATAATATTTAATATATAGAAATATATATTACTGTATATCATGTATCATATATAATATATAATACAATATATAAGACATGTTATATGATACATAATAAAATATATAACATACTATATAAGGCTTATATAATATACTATAAATTATATAGCACATAACATACTATATATTATATAAAAGATATATGTATTATATATGATGTATGATATATAATAGATATATGCTATATGATAAATGTTATATTAGATAGTATATGATATACTATATGATATATATGTATATAACCATATAATATACCATATATCATATATCGCATATATAATAAATATTTTATATACCATAATATAGTATATTATATCTTGTGAATGCTATACTATGATTTAAATTAAACTATATAATACATTATATTATATATGTAATACATATTATATAATATATCATATATTATATATGCAATATGAACTATATTATATAGCATATATTATATATTACATAAGACATACTGTATCATATAATATAATTTATTGTATATATAATACATTATTTATTATATGTTATATATTATAATATACATATAATATGATATAGCCTGTAAACATATATGCTATATTACATATTACATATTATATATTAAACATATATGATATATAATATAGTATATATTAAACATATACAATATATATAATGCTATATAATATATAACATAGTGCATATATATTTATAATCTATTATATCATATATTACACATAATAATATATTACACACATAATAAATATTGTATATCATATGTGATGTAATATATAGTATATTATATTACATTAGATAGTAAATAAGACATACTATATCATATAATATATGCATGTAAACATATATGATATATGATACATAATATATTACATATTATATATTAAACATATATGCTATATAATAATTTGAATATTAAACATATACGACATATGATATATTACATGTGTAGAACGATATATAATATATAACATATTGCTTATATAATAAATATTATATTATATGACATACAGTATACATTATATTAAACATAATATAATTTAAATTACGTTATATAGTATATACTACATTATAGTATAGTATACAATTATACAATATATTATGCAATGTAATATATACTCTATTATATATCATATATAATATACTATATATTATATAGCATATATAACATAGTGTATATAATATATATGACATAATAGATATTATAGGATATATGATAAATGATATATAATATAGTATATTACATATTGCATGTATAATATATTATATATTATATAGTATATATAATAAATATTGTATATCATATGTAATGTATTATATAGTATATTATATTACATTAGATAGTAAAGAAGACATACTATATCATATAATATATGCATGTAAACATATATGATATATGATACATAATATATTACATATTATATATTAAACATATATGCTATATAATAATTTGAATATTAAACATATACGATATATGATATATTACATGTGTAGAATGATATATAATATATAACATATTGCTTATATAATAAATATTATATTATATGACATACAGTATACATTATATTAAACATAATATAATTTAAATTACGTTATATAGTATAGTATATACTACATTATAGTATAGTATACAAGTATACAATATATTATGTGATGTAATATATACTCTATTATATATCATATATAATATACTATATATTATATAGCATATATAACATATAGTGTATATAATATAATATAATAGATATTATAGGATATATGATAAATGATATATAATATAGTATATTACATATTGCATGTATAATATACTATATATTATATACTATATATTGCATATCTAATATATGATATATTATATGGCATATATTACATCATATACTATACAATATATTATAAAGGCGATTTAAATTATATTATGTTATATATGCTATATAATATAGACACTATATAATATAATATTTATTATATATGCAATATATAATATATTATATATTATGATGTATCATATCTGTTTAATATGTAATATATTATATATCATATCTGTTTGATGCTACATCATATACTATTATTATTTATTACATATATAATATATTATAATATATAAATATATAATAAATAATATACTATATATAATATATTATATGATATAGTATGTGTCTCATATACTATATAATATATGATATATAACATATCATATATTACATACATAATATAATGCATTATATAATATAATTTAAATCATATTATAGAATGTATAAAATATAATATATACTATCCTATACTATAATATATATTATAGTATACTATAGTATATATTATATATAGTATATATTATATATACTATATACTATATATACACTATAGTATAGTATAGTATAGCATACTATGCTATACTATAATATATACTATAAAATAGAATATATATTATATAACATAATATTTATTTTATATATATGATATATTATTATATATGTAATATATGTTATTTAATATATTATATATCATATATAGATAATATATAATATAATATATATAGCATATAATATATATTAGATATCATATATATTTGCCTACTCTATAATATATTATATTACATATATAATAATATATTACATATATGATAATATATTTTATTATATAATATATAAAGTATATAATATTTGATATATTATATAGTATGATGTAATAAACCATATTATATAATATATTGTTATATATGATGTAATATATAATATAGTATATAGTATAATATATAACATATTTAATATATGTTATATAACAATTATATAGTATATTATATATTATATATGTTTAATATATAATTACATATTTTATATACTCTATAATAGATCATAAAATATATATTATATCATATATATTATATCATAGATAATATATTACATATATTTTATATTGTATATTAGATGTTTATAATGTATTATATATGTAATAATTATATAATGTATAATATAGATACTAAAATATAATTTTATAGTGTATATAATATGTAACATATTATATATTATATATACTATATACTATATATATACTATATACTATATTTCCCCTCCTCGCAAGTTAATTATAGCTATTTCATAATTTAACCTTTTCTTGCTTTGGAAAAGCGTTTCTACCAACTAATTCATTGTCTGTTTTCTTCACTATTAAAATACTTATTATCAGTAGCACTCATCTACCATTTGTCATTACAGTACAGTCTTGTGAAATTTAGTTATTTTTCTAGACTCATGCTTAGAAAAATTCACTTAATATTTGCTTTATGATGTAATTTAGGTTTTAAGGGTTTGTTGTTGTTTGGGTTTTTTTCAGTGTTTCAGTGTTTTTTCAGTGTTGTTTTGACAATTTTGAAGCCCTGACTAAAGGCTGGCCTGTTCACCTCTGATTAAGGCCACTCCCTAATCACTTCCTTCACTGGTTTCTCTGATATTAAGTATTTATGACATTAGACTGCACCCACCCACTTAATCTAAGATAATATCCCCATCACAATGTTCATAACTGTTATGTGTCTGCAAAGTTCCTTTTGCCATGAAACATAACACAGTTACAGTTCTGGTGATGAAAGTGTGGACGTCTTTGGGGAGGCATTATTCTACTGTAATCTATAGCCAGTCAGCACCCTGGAGCTCAACCCAAGTCTGGAGAAGAACCTTCCAACAAAATCTATGCTTAAGCCTTGAAGAATAGAAGTGAACCCTATTAGCTACCTGGAGACAAACCCACTCTTCTTACAGATTCAAGCAAAGTCAACAAACTGAGCTCAGCTGTAATCAAACCATAGTTGGCCTGCACACCCATAAACATAAAAAATATTTGTTGGTGACACAAAGGCACAGTTACACAGTATTATTACATTAAAAACAGACAAATACAGAATAGGTACAAGAGGTAATGGTTGGATCAACATGGATGTTGTCAGGATGTCTAGATCCAGTGGTGTTTAAAGTGTCTGTAGCAGATAGATACAACGTAAGGTATTTTGGTAATCATGGCATTAATCCTTAAGATTTCATAGCTAAGCCCTGTGCATTTTCTATATACAATGCCTCTCCTTTTGAGAAACACTTTTGACTTAATACTATATCCTAGAAGATGATTGAATGCTTGACTGTGAGCCATCAATTTATTTGTGACCTAAGATACCCATTCTGAAATGGGTATTTTCTGACCTACCAAGTCATAAATTTTGGCATTCACAGCAGCTTTCCATAGTCAAACACAAATTTGATATATGAGATCAAGCTCAAGGAACTCTATAAGGAACAAGTAAGTTCCATTATGTTCCAAGCCCTACTAAGTAGGCCAAATTCTTATGGCATCTCCTCCTGATATACAGCTCCCGTTTCAACCCATATACATGACTTCATGAGGAATTTCCTATAATTATCTGACTGCAGAAAAAGTTGAATTTTGTACCACCTGCTGGTAGAAAATATCAACCTTGCAGTCCCAATCAGGGGGTTCTTAAATAGTGGTAAAGGAAATTCTCAGTAAACAGAAGTTCAAGTAACATATGCGATTGCTCACTTCTTCTGGTTGTATAGATGACCAGAGTCATCTACAGTGATTCATGATCCATGACTCACATGTTGGCTGGATGGCATGAAGCAGGAAAAAACGTGATCCATAAATTGATGACAAGATGTGAAGGGAGGAGATAAGTCAAAGGACATTTAGGAGGGGCAAAAAGTATAACCACAACAGAGAAAGCTCTTAATATCCTGGTAGGAAAGATGATCAGTTCTGTGTATGTCTTACAGCCTCTCTGCCCAGAAACTCTATATCTTTCTCAATGGCCTCTTGAATTAATTGACCATGGTGATAGGAATAGAGGTTAGTTGTAGACTTTAATACATAGTACTTCCTCTATCCAAGGTTTGCTTTGGCTAGAGCTACTTGCTAGTGGCAGTGATAAGCAGTGAGCTCCCAATATGACAACACTCCCCTGGGACAAACATGTTACCTGGTAACGGGTTATCTTGCATATCTTCATATTGGAAATGGCAGCATCTGTGTTTCCTAAGAATAGATATTTACTCTGAATATAGACCTGCTTTTCCTGCCTTATATAATGCTCTATTCATAATCATGTGCCATCATTTACCATAAAGCCTTGTTATACACACAACAACCTTAAAGCTGTTAAAGAGCTGCAGAATATTTGGAAAACAGTATCTGCAGAGTAAACAGTGGGTGGGCAACGTCCTGTAGGATGTTTTATATGCTCTGCACTAGTGATCAGTGTAATAACACTGCTTCTCTTATAGCCAGATACATAGGTCCAAGGAACAAGGTGTGGACATGAGAGTAGTTGTTCATAATATGGTTCTTAATTTCCTATTAGAAAAACTTTCATTTTGTATCTTCACAGTATTTGGCTCTGATGATCTGGAGGTCATGTTTCCTAAGGGAAGGATGTTTTCACCAAGGGACTCAAGGTTGATTCCATTAAACCAGAAGTTGAGCATTTTGTGCTCCTTCTGCTACTGAAGCAGTAGGTAAAAAGAAGAGGTTTGCTGCATTAGTGGGGCTGATTTGTCTTCATCAGCTTTCTACTACTCAATGGTAGCATAGAGAAGTAGGCCTGGAATTCAGGAGATTCTCTTACTACAACTGTCTTTTCTGGTAAAAAGTAATAGAAAAATAGAACGACTTCACACATGGTCATTACTTAGGACACAGGTTCTTCTGGGAATAAATCTGAGAACTCATCAGACAAAAAAACTATGATTAGCTGTCATGCTGGCTGAGTATGAAGGGAATGTGGAAGGGGTAGTGATAAGGGAAGTTACAAATACCAACTATGACAATGTGACCTTATGCAAAAAGCAAGGATTGTAGTGAGTATTCATATTTCTTTTTTGCTTTTATATACATACATACATATATATATATATATATATATATATATATTTGTAGATATTAAAAATCAGTTTTTCATCTTTCTCTCTTGGTTCTCTTATTATTTAATGTAAATGGGGTCACTAGAGATTGAATTTATATTTTTATATCTTTAAGTTTCAAGATACCTAAGAGGGAAAGTGACTGAGCTAGAAAAGATGAACACTATCAAGATGAATAGAATGGCATATGGAACTTTGTATCTCCCCTTTTGGGGGATGACAATTTATTCCCTTGACTTTACAAGGATAGTTCTGACAAGATAAGCAAAGCATGATGCTATTACCTTTGGTCAGAACTTTAATATGTATAAAAGGAATGTGCATAGATGCTAAGTCCACAAACATTATACATGCACTATACAGGACTGTCTGAGGTCAATTAGGCATCACTTCCAACTGTGAAGTGGGAACTACATTTCTCAGAATCACCTTCACTGTATGGTCATTCGATAAGATTTTCCTATGAGAGGAATTCAGGACTTTTCAAAGGCTAGAGTGAAGGGGAAGCCATTATTTCCTGTGTAGTAATGAAGTTCACAGTAGCACCCTGGCAAACTCTTGAGGACTACCCTCTGCACTGTAACAGACTGGACAGTTTGTTGGGAGCTCCTCAAAAGTCCTCAAAGAATGTAGCAGTTTACAGGCAGACATTTAAGGAACTCTGGTTCAGTTCTTCAGGAGAAAAAAAGCTTCAGTGTCATTGTCTATGACTTTCAGTGGCTGCTCCTCAAACAACTGGTATACACTTTCCCTGAATTTCGCCCCCCAAGCAATTTCAAAGTTATGTGAAGATCTAATTCAATATTCCATGCAAGGACTTCCCTGGCGGTCCAGTGGTTAAGACTTTGCCTTCCAATTCAGCGGGTGCAGGGTCAATCCCTGGTCGGGGAGCTAAGATCCCACATGCCTCATGGCCAAAAAACCAAAACATAAAACAATATTGTAACAAGTTCAATAAACACTTTAAAAATGGTCCACATCAAAAAAATCTTAAAAAAAAATATTCAGTGCAGAGTAGCTTCTGTTTTTGTGACTGAATCCAGACTGATATTGGATTGTAGTTCCTGGAGGACTGCAAATGGAATATGTGTTTTATGTATCCATTTAGTGTTGGGTGCTGAATAATTGTTCAATTAATTGTTTATCCAGGTCAGATCTTTTCTTCACCTCATATAGTGAAAAAGCTAACAACAACAAAAGAAGTGGTAGGGAATTTTAGGAGGAGATAAGACTTTTGCTTCCCATGTCCTTACCTTTCTATATTGAACAATAATTAACAGTAATCCTCTCAAGTATTCAAAGGTCTTGAATTATTTACCTAATCCTTTGTGGCATTGAATATTTCTCTATTTTACCTAACAGATTTTCCATTGATAGCTTAGTCTACTAGGGTTTCTGTATGTCAGCTACCTCAATGATGGAAGGAAGTAAACAACAAACAAACAAAACAAAAAACAAACAAAACACTACTGAGAAAGACTACAACGAAAATCTTTTCACCTGTTCAATTAAATAACGTAGGATAAGGTTGTAGGTAACCCTAATTACTACTTTTGTAGTACTCCAGTTCTGAAATTTAACTTGAAATATAATTTCATAAAAATATGTCCTATATTAAAAATCCATTCTTTAAATGTCATTAATAACTTTTAAATACCTTTATAAGTCAATCTTTGCTATTCTCTTTCCTGAAATGCACATTATTGAACAGATTTAAAATTATGTCTTCATGGAAATATTTGTTCAACCTCTACTACAAATTTCAGAGATTGATAGTCACATGCATGCATGGAAATCCTTTGAAGGCATGGCTCCTAAATCTTGTATGCTTACTGGTTTTTATTTTATTTTTTCTCCTCCAAAGATGGCTGTGAGTAAGTGGAAAGATTCAAGCCAGGAAAATTAAGGTTCTGTGTTCAGGATAGATAATCAAACACAATAGGAGCTGTGAACAGACTCTGAGTTTTATAATTTAATATCAGCAACACCAACTGGAAAGCAGTCCATAGGAAATTATAAAATTTCACTGACAACATTTTGAGAACAATGCATTCAATTCACTTAATTCTTTCTACTACTGACCACTTACTTCCAAGAACTAGCAAGATATGCTTTCTACTGACAGTAATCCTTGCTATTGATTTCAAAAGTCAGCTTCAGCTAAAGTAAATTGACATTTATATTACTAACTTAGCAGGGATGAAAGTTTAAGTTTATTGCTCTGCCCTGAGGGGCAACAGCATCACATAACATAAAAGGCTTTGACCTGGCTTCTATGGTAAAATGAAAGAAAATGTATATAAAAGTAGCAGTTCTGTTTTTCATACACCAATTTAGCTGTGCAATGGATTACATTGTTTTTATTGCAGTGGCTGCAGAGAAAGGCACAATTTAGTGAATGAATTTATAAACAGATATCATCTGGTTGGATTCAGCTGTTAGTAAGTGTAATGCAAAAACAGAAGTATAAAATTAAGCATGATTCAACTTGGGAAACAAACCTTTTTTTTAATTCTAACTATTTTCTTTAAAACCTAGACAAGAATAAAAGTTCCCTGAATTCACAACACATTAAAAATATCTGTTCCTGAACAGCAATAATAAAAGCAGAAACTAGCATGATTCAGTATTATTGTCTCAATAATAATGCTATTCGTGTTATTAAATTTGGATTGTCCACTTCTACTTTTATGCCACACTGATATTATCATGTTAGAAAATAAATTCAATTTCCCACTTTATATTGCTGCAAAGCTATTTTAAGATATTTTACAGAATCTATGATCCTGCTCTTTTGATAGATTCTATTATTTCTTTTTCATTAATACTGATTAAATGTATATTTCCCCCCTGATTTTGCACCTTTCAGTCTATGTATTTTCAATGATTTAATCACTGAGTTATAATTTTAATCATAAACAGATTTCCGTTCAAACTCTCTTCTCTTTAAATTTGGTTCAATGTTTAGACCTCATTCTATCAAGGTTCTAATATCCATTTCAATATTTAAAACATTTTTAATGTACAGACTATTAGGAAAATAGTCTGTACATTAAAAATGGGCTCCTTTTGTGTCCATTGGGTTGTAATAATACCTTAGTACATATTACTTAAATTAATAACTCAGGAAGTAATTGCTGATATTTACACTCCACTGAAAAACCTGAGCATGTCATATTTTTGCAAATGTTTAATGTTTTCTTAGCTATTTATAAATCTTTTTGAAAAACTTGTTTTGAGACTTCATAAATATTATGAAATTCCATTTTCTCTACAATTTCTATTTAGTTATCTTTAAATGGAGGCAATTGCACAACAATTTGAGATGTATGGAATATGTTTTAATTGGTATTACAAACCTATTGTGCTAAGTATATTGCTAAGTGCTAAGTAAACCAGTCTGTAATATATCCTAAAAATTCTGCTTCATCACAAAAATATATTTTTAACATATCATTGGATTTGAAGTGCATGAGAATGGTGAATATTTATTTTGTCTTTTAAATTCTACACAAGTAAGCTGGCATAAAGCAGGTAACATTGGATTTTGCTAAAGGTAAGACAATATAATTAGAACACAAACACACACACAATGATTCTATTTTGTATGATACAAGGAAATAATTGTATATGTTTTAAAGGAGATTAAAAGATAAATCATAAGGTTGTTAATATACTGGCAACATTATTAATTTTCACCAAAAAAATTCACAGGAAGTTTTATAAGTATTTATACTACTAAAGTTTTTTAGATATAAGATTATAAAGAGAAAGAAAAGGCCCCACTCTCCAGATAGTCAGCAGTGATGATTTTGAAAATATAAATAAAAATATATGTATAAAATTCAAATGTATAAAATGAAAAGGAAAATTCCATACTCCCTTCCACATTTCTCTATCCTTCCTGTCAAATGTACCTTCCGCTAACATTTTTTTTGCATTTCATAAAAGTAAACATATAGCTAGATAAATAAATGCATGTCAGTCATATCTTTTGATATGAACACATACTTTTTTAATACAATTTATCCTATCAATATATAGGACTATAAACATTCCATCTATTGCTTTTTTTCATAAGATATTTTGGATGTATTTCCATATCAGCACAAAAGATCTACCTTGTTCATTGTATATATCTGTATTCTATATACATGCACTGTATTCTATATATGTATAAATTCTGCTAATTAAATGTCACATTATTATACTTATTTTGATATTATATGCAATCTTGCAAACCATATTTTGGTGTATGTAAGCGTATGTTTAAAGTATAACCCTACATGTGGAATCTACTGTTAAGTAAGTGCAATTTTAATTCATATAGATATCATCAATTTTGTTCCAAAGGGGTTAGCAGTTGCCACGAATTTATTCCCTGAGTCTTTGTTTTCTCTTTCTCTCATTTCTCTCTCAATTACCAGGTGTCAACAGTGGAAAAAATGCTATCTTGTTTGTATTTTTATTTTTTTAATTACAAATGAGGTTTTATGTCTGTGTATTTATTAGTATCTCTAATTGCTCTGTTATTTTGCTCTAAATTGCTGATTTATATCCTTTCATAATTTGTCTGTTTTTAAATCTTCAATGAGCCTTTTATACACTAATAAAGTTAATTGTAAAAAATTTTTTTTTCTTTTTTTTCTTTTTTTTTTTTTGCTTGCTGTCATTATTTTGGGGAAAAAAAAGAAATGTTTTTATTCCCCTGCCCCCTTTGTGACTCTTGATGAAAATGATTGAATCTTTTTTTTTTCTTAAATCACTAATATTTACTGTGAACAAAATCCCTACTCTGAGTCTATATCTGAATTTTTTCTTCTGCTTTATTAAATTTCTTGCCTCTTTCTTCTCTGAATTTTGTTATTTTCTAGTGAATCTGGTATAACCCAATTCAGATTTCTTGTTTTTATTTAAAGGACTATATTGATAATTGCTTTCTAATGTACTCTGAAGAGAGGAAACCTTTTTCATGTTGGCTGTCATTTCCATTTTAATACTGTCAGAGTAGATACCATTGTAGTTTAAAAATACTTACTTTTTTTCACTTTCAATGAGAATTTTGGCTTCATTTCTTTGTGTTTTTTAACTATCTATTTTTTCCATTTATAGAAATCGGATTTACCCTTAGGTTCTTCAGTGGTGAAGAATGCTGAATTATAGTTGTTTATCCCTTCCTATTCACTATCTTCCCATAACTTTTGGTAAACCTCTCAGATGTGCTGCAGCAGAGGTGCTTAGTTTACCCATCACTACCCCAAATATTTTTTTATCAAAATTAAAATATTATTTGGTATGTAAAAGTAAGTTCAGAACTCCGTTGTGTCAAATTCAACACTGCATTTTACGTAACTTTTCTTTTGAGTCCTGGACATCCTTAGTGACCTTTAAGATTTCTGCAGCAGTGATGTTAACACAGTCTCTCCAATCATATCCACCAAATTAGAGCTTGCCTTTATTAGGAAGTGGAAAAATCTTTCTTCAATTTCTTCCACTTTTCAATTTTAATTTCTTCAGTCTCAGCTTAGATTTTTGGATAAAGTGATGCAGGTGAAGAAATAACTGAATTGTCATCCTTTTTGGAAGGCACCAAGCTGAAGTAATTATAGCCACCTTTACATTCTACACAAGCATGAATTCCACCAGGGCGTGTGTACTGTTGCAGGAGAGACTCTTAACTCAAGAAACTGGCTTACACCCTTGTGGTGGTGGGAGGTATAATTCCTCAAAATGGCTTTATTTGTATAACTTATTCTAGTCTTCTTGTTTTCTCTGTAAGACCAATTTTAACAGTGCATCACATTCAAAGGAACATAAATTCAAGTCTAAAAGGGTTGAAAGTGGTGTGATCTTTATGCAGCTTAAAAGGGTTGAAAGTGGTGTGATCTTTATGCAGCTTACTTGAAACGGAAGTCTGCAAACAGTGGAATTTCATCCTGATGCACAGCACCAATGTTCTACAATCCATCTTTGAACAGATTTTCCCTCAAAGTTCCTACCATCCCAAGGGCTACTTCCTCTAACATGCTGTCCACCCCAAACTTCATTCTGTCTTTAATTAATTCTGCCCTTTCACTGTGAAGATATCCTCTTTTCTTTGATAAATAGATTTAGGCTTCTTCTGATGTAAAACAAATTTGCTTTTACCTGATTATTCCATGTTAACATCTCTACATCAAATGACAACAGAACAGAACCATGTAGAAAGAAGAAAGGTGGAATGATCTGAATGAGTATACATCACCTAATATTTTTTCCTGTTATACTTATGAAAACACATGTAATTAACTAAAATTAGAACTGTTTATCCTCCTGAAAGTAGCTAGACATAGAGATAAACATTCCCTGTTCAGATAACTGACTGAGACCTCCCCTCCTTATACAAGGAGCTATACTCAATCTCTTGTAATAACCTATAATGGAAAAGAATCTTAAAAAGTATACATATATGTATGTATATATACATATATATGGATTACTTTGCTGTACACCTGAAACTAACACAATACTGTAAATCAACTATATTTCAATAAAAATTTAAAAAATGAATAAATAACCCTGAGTGTAAAATACCCTGTTGACAACTTGTTTAGCCCTCCCTGTAAAAATGGTCAAGGCAAGGGCTTCCCTGGTGGTGCAGTGGTTGAGAGTCCGCCTGTCGATGCAGGGGACGCGGGTTCGTGCCCCGGTCCGGGAGGATCCCACATGCCACGGAGCCGCTGGGCCCATGAGCCATGGCCGCTGAGCCTGCACGTCCGGAGCGTGTGCACCTCAACAGGAGAGGCCACAGCAGTGAGGGGCCCGCGTACCGCAAAAAAAAAAAAAAAAAAAAAAAAATGGTCAAGGCAAAATCTCTGCTGAGATGCTGACATTCAGATATGGTCTGTTCTCCCTATTGCAATAGCCTAAATAAAATCATCTTTTTAATTGTCTGGTGAGTTTTACCTTTGACAGTACCATACATCTACATCAATAATTCTAAACAGATAGATAAAAGAATTGGTAATGGCATTTAAATTGAGGCAAGTGACTTAAAAAATAAAAACAATATGCAGGAAACAGATGAATCCAAAAACACATTTTTCATTGTCTATCATAACTTGACAGATAGATAATACAAGATTCTACATTAAAACCTTATAAGCATAAGAGTTTGAACTATTTCAGAAAATCAGTGTCAACAAATGGTGCATAGAAGATTCATTTCTAGAGAGAATGTTTTTTTTTGCATACAGAAATAAAGTAAAACACTTACCTTTTCTTGACTACTATATAATCTTCAATTTTCTTCTCTAAACAAGTCTATTCTGCACAATCTGTTCTATTTTATTACTACTATTTTTAAGTATATCTAGTAAATAGAAGAGAGATAGAATTTGCCAAACTCTCAGTATGATGTGCAATCCAAGAAAGTACAGAAAGGGCAATACTAAATTTAGAGAGACATAATTGGACTGAAAAAATTCTAGTATTAAATCATTTACAATCTGAAATACATATACATATATATATATATATATATATACATACATATATATATACACACACACACACATATATATATTCTGTTTGCCTCATTGTTTACTTTGTCCTTTTTTTTTGCAACTTCTGAGCTTTCCTTCAGATAATTGGACCCACATATACTGCCCATAGTTTATCTTTCATTTTAAAAGATTTCCTTGTCCTAGTGACATCCATAGCACCCAGCAAGGCACTGGCTCCGTTTTTAGTATTGCCAGACTTCTCTAGATATTTTATCTTAGCCACAGTTTTATCTGATAAAATGGGGGGACAGATCATGATTCACAGTTGTCTTTTCTTGTAGTATGTGTAATAGAGAAAATAATCCTTAAATTCTTAAGTATTTTTCAAAATTATCAAGGTCATAATAAAACAAAGCAAAACTTAGACATAGTCACAGATTGGAAGAGACAAAGGAGACATGATGATTAAACGTAATGTGGAATCCAGCATGTAGCAGACAAAGAGCACTACTGGAAAAAATCTGAGGAAATCTGAATCAAGTCTGGAATTTAGTTGATAGTAATACACAAATGTGGTTCTTTGTTTTGACAAATAGACCATCATTATGTAAAATTTTAACATTGGTGAAATCTGGATGAGGGCATATGGAGATTCTCTGTTATCTTTGCAACTTTTCTATAAATCTAAAATTACCACAAAATACAAATTTAAAACCAAAAGACACCAACATGTAAAGGTACCTGCTGTGCTCTTCTCCAAGCCAGGTTTCAGACAAGGTACATTCTTCTGAGAGACTGCCTGAAGGTCCTGGCTCCATTCGTTGGGCTGATTCTGATTTGGATTCAGTGATGTCACTTGGTGCTCCCCAACCTGGAGATCAAAGGAATGGTATGCATCTATCTTCTCTGATTATCATTTTGGTTGAGAGTCAGCCTTTTTGCCCATCTTCCCCAATCTGGGTAGTTTTCTGTCACCCACTCTCAGAAGCTGTGACACATAAAATTCTTTAGGGAAAAAAGTGTTGTAGCCTCTCTTTCCATATGAGTCAAACTCCATTTTATGGCATCATTTGGGACTCAAACCATCCTATCATTTATTTCCATTCCTAACTTATAACAACTCCACTAATTTACACATGTAATTCCTTCTGCCAAAAGTAAATGAAAATCAAGATATAAAAGCTAATTTTTTCCCCTCTCTCAATCTCACCAATTAGTCAAATATCACCAGCAAGTCTAATTCCCCTTCGGTAGACACAGAATTCTTCTCATTATCATTACAAAGCAATGGTGAGCACAGTCCTTTGATTCAAGAAAGACGTCTATTAAAAATAAAAACAGGTATTTAAGAATGATGAAGATTGAAGATTAAGAATAGGTTAGGGCCTCCCTGGTGGCGCAAGTGGTTGAGAGTCCGCCTGCCGATGCAGGGGATACGGGTTCGTGCCCCGGTCTGGGAGGATCCCATATGCCGCGGAGCGGCTGGGCCCGTGAGCCATGGCCGCTGGGCCTGCGCGTCCGGAGCCTGTGCTCCGCAACGGGGGAGGCCACAACAGTGAGAGGCCCGCATACCGCAAAAAAAAAAAAAAAAAAAAAAAAAAAAGAATAGGTTATCTGATGGAGTTGTATTCATTACTTTCCTTAACTAATGAGAAATCTGCATTTACAACCCTTCTCTGAAACAAATGTAACTCATGCTATAAAGCCTTGCTAATAAACAGTTGGGCTCTAATAAAGATACTTCCCTATAAATACATGTGAATCTGAAGAACATATAAAATTTTTCACCATGTGGAACAATAGTTTCATTACCACCATTTTCTGCTTCCATCAGATATTAATCACCTCTCATATTCTTTAATGATTAACCCCTCAGGCTCAGGATGATAGACTATTTCCTCCTACGACTTCAAGCCATCTAAAAAGTTTGTTTCCCACAGATTCAGCCAATGCAGTATGGGAGTCAGGTGTGATTGAGAGCCCTTTAAAACAGTTAAAAATCGATTCATAGAGTTCCCTGATTCATAGGCCAAAAAGTTAATATGTTATTTATGTCTATTTAGCTGCCTTATTGTTAGAAGTTAAAGTGTTTGAAGAGAAAGGGAACATTTTTTTAAAAAAATCTTTATTGGAGTGTAATTACTTTACAATGTTCTGTTAGCTTCTGCTGTATAACAAAGTAAATCAACTATATGTATACATATATCCCCATATACCCTCCCTTTTGTGTCTCCCTCCTACCCTCCCTAACTCATGCCTCTAGGTGGTCACAAAGCACCAAGCTGGTCTCCCTGTGCTATTCGGCTGCTTCCAACTAGGTATCTATTTTACATTTGGTAGTGTACATATGTCCACGCTACTCTCTCACTTAGTCCCAGCTTACCCTTCCTCATCCCCATGTCCTCCACTCCATTCTCTATGTCAGCGTCTTTATTCCTGTCCTGCCCTAGGTTCATCATAACATTTTTTTTTTAGATTCCATATATATGTGTTAGCATATGGTATTTATAGTGTCTGCCCTTACATTTAAGTCTTTAATCCATTTTGAGTTTATTTATGTGTTTGGTGTTAGGGAGTGTTCTAATTTCATTCTTTTACATGTAGCTGTCCAGTTTTCCCAACACCACATATTGAAGAGGCTGCCTTTTCTCCATTGTATATTCTTGCCTCCTTTATCAAAAATAAGGTGATCATATGTGTATGGGTTTATCTCTGGGCTTTCTATCCTGTTCCACTGATCTATATTTCTGTTTTTGTGCCAGTACCATACTATCTTAATTACTCTGGCTTTGTAGTATGGTCTGAAGTCTGGGAGCCTGATTCCTCCAGCTCCGTTTTTCATTCTCAAGATTGCTTTGGCTATTCAGGGTCTTTTGTGTTTCCATACAAATTGTGAAATATTTTATTTTACTTCTGTGAAAAATGCCATTGGTACTTTGATAGGGATTGCAGTGAATCTGTAGATTGCTTTGGGTAGTAGAGTCATTTTCACAATGTTGATTCTTCCAATCTAAGAACATGGTATATCTTTCCATCTGTTTGTATCACCTTTGATTTCTTTTATCAGTGTCTTACAGTCTTCTGCATACAGGTGTTTTGTCTCCTTAGGTAGGTTTATTCCTAGGTATTTTATTCTTTTTGTTACAATGGTAAATGAAAGTGTTTCCTTAATTTCTCTTCCAGATTTTTCATCATTAGTGTATAGGAATGCAAGAGATTTCTGTGCATTAATTTTGTATCCTACTACTTTGCCAAATTCATTATTGGCTCTAATACTTTTCAGGTATCATCTTTAGGATTCTTTATGTATAGTATCATGTCATCTGTAAACAGTGACAGCTTTACTTCCTATTTTCTGGTTTGGATTCCTTTTATTTTTTTCTTCTCTGATTGCTGAGGCTAAAACTTCCAAAACTATGTTGAATAAGAGTGGTGAGAGTGGGCAACCTTGTCTTGTTCCTGATCTTAGAGGAAATGGTTTCAGTTTTTCACCATTGATAATGATGTTGGCTGTGGGTTTGTCATATATGGCCTTCATTATGTTGAGGTAAGTTCCCTCTAGGCCTACTTTCTGGAGGGTCTTTATCATAAATGGGTGTTGAAATTTGTTGAAAGTTTTTTCTGCATCTATTGAGATGATCATATGGTTTTTATCCTTCAATTTGTTAATAGGGTTTAACACATTGATTGATTTGCATATATTGAAGAATCCTTGGATTCCTGGGATAAACCCCACCTGATCATGGTGTATGATCCTTTTAATGTGTTGTTGGATTCTGTTAGCTAGTATTTTGTTGAGGATTTTTGCATCCTTGTTCTTTAGTGATATTGCCCCGTAGTTTTCTTTCTTTGTGACATCTCTGTCTGGTTTTGGTATCAGGGTGATGGTGGCCTCGCAGAATGAGTTTGGGAGTGTTCCTCGTTCTGTATATTTTGGAAGAGTTTGACAAGGGTAGGTGTTAGCTCTTCTCTCAATGTTTGATAGTATTCACCTATGAAGGCATCAGGTCCTGGGCTTTTGTTTGTTGAAGATTTTTAATCACAGTCTCAATTTCACTGCTTGTGATTGGTCTGTTTATATTTTCTATATCTTCCTTTTTCAATCTCGGAAGGTTGTGCTTTTCTAAGAATTTGTCCATTTCTTCCAGGTTGTCCATTTTATAGGCATACATTGTTTGTAGTCATCTCTCATGATCCTTTGTATTTCTGCTGTGTCAGTTGTTACTTCTCCTTTTCCATTTCTAAGTCTATTGATTTGAGTCTTCTTGCTTTTTTTCTTGATGAGTCTGGCTAATGGTTTATCAATTTTGTTTATCTTTTCAAAGAACCAGCTTTTAGTTTTGTTGATCTTTGCTACTGTTTCCTTCATTTCTTTTTCATTTATTTATGATCTGATCTGTATTATTTCTTTCCTTCTGCTAACTTTGGGGTTTTTTTGTTCTTCTTTCTCTAATTGCTTTAGGTGTAAGTTTAGGTTGTTTATTTGAGATGTTTCTTGTTTCTTGAGGTAGGATTTTATTGCTATAATCTTCCCTCTTAGAACTGCTCTTGCTGCATCCCATAGGTTTTGGCTCATTGTGTTTTCATTGTCATTTTTTCTAAGTATTTTTTGATTTCCTCTTTGATTTCTTCAGTGATCTCTTGGTTACTAAATATTGTATTGTTTAGACTCCATGTGTTTGTATATTTTACAGATTTTTTCCTGTAATTGATATCTACTCTCATAGCATTGTGGTCAGAAAAGATACATGATATGATTTCAATTTTCTTAAATTTACCAAGGCTTAATTTGTGACCCAAGATCTGATCTCTCCTGGGGAGTGTTCCATGAGTACTTGAGAAGAAAGTGTATTCTGTTATTTTTGGATGGAATGTCTTATAAATATCAATTAAGTCCTTCTTATTTAATGTATCATTTAAAGCTTGTGTTTCCTTATTTAATTTCATTTTGGATAATCTGTCCATTGGTGAAAGTTGGGTGTTAAAGTCCCTTAGTATGTTTGAGTTACTGTTGACTTCCCTTTTTATGCCTGTTAACATTTGTGTTATGTATTGAGGTGCTCCTATATTGGGTGCGTAAATATTGGCAATTGTTATTTCTTCTTCTTGGATTTATCCCTTGATCATTATGTAGTGTCCTTCTTTGCCTCTTGTAAGTCTTTATTTTAAAGTCTCTTTTGTCTGATATGAGAATTGCTACTCCAGCCTTCTTTTGATTTCCATTTGCATTGAATACCTTTTTCCATCCCCTCACTTTCAGTCTGTTTGTGTCCCTAGGTCTGAAGTGGGTCTCTTGTAGATAGCATATATATGGGTCTTGTTTTTGTATCCATTCAGCCAGTCTATGTCTTTTGGTTGGAGCATTTAATCCATTTACATTTAAGGTAGTTATTGATATGTATGTTCCTATTATCATTTTCTTATTTGTTTTGTGTTTGTTATTGTAGGTCTTTTCCTTCTCTTGTGTTTCCTGTGTAGAGAAGTTCCTTTAGCATTTGTTGTAAAGCTGTGTTGGTGGTGCTGAATTGTCTTAGCTTTTGCTTGTCTGTAAAGGTTTTAATTTCTCTGTCAAATCTGAATGAGATCCTTACTGGGTAGAGTAATCTTGATTATAGGTTTTTCCCTTTCATCACTTTGAATATGTCTTGCTACTCCCTTCTAGCTTGCAGGGTTTCTGCTGAAAAATCAGCTGTTAACCTTATGGGGATTCCCTTGTATGTTATTTGTTGCTTTTCCCTTGCTGCTTTTAATATTTTTTCTTTGTATTTAACTTTTGGTAGTTTGATTAATACATGTATTGGCGTGTTTCTCCTTGGATTTATCCTGTATGGGACTATGTGCTTCCTCGACTTGATTGACTATTTCCTTTCTCGTATTAGGGAAGCTTTCAACTATAATCTCTTTAAATATTTTCTCAATCTCTTTTTTCATTTTTCTCTTCTTCTTCTGGGACTCCTATAACTCGAATGTTGGTGCATTTAACATTGTTCCAGAGGTCTCTGAGACTGCCCTTAATTCTTTTCATTCTTTTTTCTTTATTCTGCTCTGTGGTAGTTATTGCCACTATTTTATCTTCCAGGTCACTTAGCCATTCTTCTGCCTCAGTTATTCTTCTATTGATTCCTTCTAGAGAATTTTTAATTTCATTTATTGTGTTGTTCATCAGTTTGTTTGCTGTTTAGTTCTTCTTGGTCTTGTCAAACGTTTCTTGTATTTTCTCCATTCTATTTCCAAGGTTTTGGATCACCTTTACTATCATTTCTCTGAATTCTTTTTCAGGTAGACTGCCTAGTTCCTCTTCATTTGTTTGGCCTGGTGGGGTTTTACCTTGCTCCTTCATCTGCTGTATATTTCTCTGTCTTCTCATTTTGCTTATCTTGCTGTGTTTGGGGTCTCCTGTTCACAGGCTGTAGGTTCGTATGTCCCGTTATTTTTGGTGTCTGCCCCCAGTGGGTGAGGTTGGTTCTTTGGGTTGTGTAGGCTTCCTGGTGGAGGGTACCAGTGCCTGTGATCTGGTGGGTGTTTCTGGATCTTGTCTTTCAGGTGGGCAGGGCTGCATCTGGTGGTGTGTTTTGGGGTGTCTGTGAACTGAGTATGATTTTAGGCAGCCTCTCTGCTAATGGTTGTGGTAGTGTTCCTGTCTTGCTAGTTTTTTGGCATGGGGCATCCACCACTGGAGTTTGTTGGCTGTTGTTTGGAGCTGGGTCTTAGAGTTGAGATGGAGATCTCTTGGAGAGCTCTTGCCAATTGATATTATTTGGGGCAGGAGATCTCTGTTGGTCCAATGTCCTGAACTCGGCCCTGTCACTTCTGAGGCTTGGGTCCAATGCCAGGCCAGAGCACCAAAACCCTTTCAGCTACATGGCTTAGGGAAGTCTTCAGCCAAACAGAAACATTACGAACAGAGCACATGCCTGTAGAAATCCTCTGGTAGGGAACATTTAAAGGAATTATTTTTCCAACTTGGAAGAAAGATGGCGTATAAAGGTGCATTAAAAATTCATAGATCTACAAAGTCCAGTTGGATTTTCTATTGCTTTTAAAGATTTACATAGTATCTAGAGAAATATAAAGTTATGAACAATAATAAATTTTTATGTAATTTAAAAAATTGATTTGGATCAGAGGCACTTTTTCACCAGTATGTGTGTTATTGACTTTATGTAAGAACAATAAATATTTTTCATTTAAATTAAAATAGTGCATTACATTACTTGTATCTGCATTTACTCACAAGGCTACTGATGTATGATTTTATGCCTGCAAATAAAAAGAAAGTGGCAGGGTAGGCAACACTAGAAGCAGTTATTATTATTGCCCTATATTTAAAAATTAAAAATTACTTTACAATATAACTTAGGCCACATCATCATTAAATTCAAAGAAAAATAAAAAGGAAGAGATTAATTAATCTCTTATATCTTTTTAGAAACAAGAAAATATCTTTTTAGTCCATATGTCTATTTTTCTTTGGTTCATGTATCTACCACACTACTGGTTATTTTTTTTTTCATGAACAATAACCTCCTTAAAAAAAGATGCATACCTAGGCTATATGGTAGCATATATATAAGGCACTCTTTATATATTAGAATACAAAGATTGCATAACTTTTTCATATTATAAAAATAATTGTTCTTTGGCTGATTGTTCCTTAAAGGATGACAGTCACTAAGGAGACTTAACAGTAGTATTATGCCTTTCTAACTGCTTTCAGTGGAGGAAAACCAATAATTGGAAGGATGACATAGATGCTCACAAATGGAAGGTGTGCTCTGGCCAGGGAGAAACAATTCATCTTTGATACAGTGATAAGACATTTTCATCTTTGGGCAAAACTAAATATAAGAATGTTTGTCATATATCTAACCAATTGCTGATCCTTTGTCAAGTTTAATCCTTTGTCCTTGTTGCTCTATGGAGCACCACAGAGTAAGGCAAATGTTCCTATCAGCCCATAAGACATTTGAGAATAGATATAACAATCCCTTATTTGATTCAAAAAACTTTCAAATATGGTTTCTTTAGAGGTTTCCTATCCTGTTTGCTTTGTTTGCAAGTATTCCGACTACTGACCCCCATGAAATCTGGATTTCTGAACTAAATTCTACAAGGGTCTGACCAAGTCTATAAAATGAATCCATCCTTTATTCTGGATTCTGATAATGCAGAACAAACCTAAGTAGTTTTTCTGGATCCATATGTCCTTGTATTTTAAATATTTGGTAACAAAGTTGAAAGACTATTTTACCAACTTTCCCTTATCTAGTCATGGAGATAATTATTTCCTTTCTCTTCCTCATCTCCTAAATTCAAATTAACTATTCCCATGTTTCTCCAGCATAAGGAAATTTTTAGAAGATTACTATGCACATGGTCAATGTTGGTATTTGTGCTTCTGAAGCATGTGTACCAGCCAAATAGTCTATGTAAATGGAACCAAGGACTAATTGTCAAATCATAGGGGTTAGACACTTCCTCCAGAGATTGCAACAAATATTTATTGACTTCCTACTATGTGCCATACACTGAGCTAGGCATATGGATATCATGATGAATAAGCTATTCATGATTCTTGCCTTAATACATCTTACAGCCAAGTGACAGGGAATAACTTTATAAATTAATCACAAAAATCACAACCCTTAAAAGTACATGGGGGACTTCCCTGGTGGCACAGTGGTTAAGAATCTGCCTGCCAATGCAGGGGACATGGGTTTGATCCCTGGCCTGGGAAGATCCCACATGCCGTGGAGCAACTAAGCCTGTGTGCCACAACTGCTGAGTCTGTGCTCTAGAGCCCACGAGCCACAACTACTGAGCCTGCATGCCACAATTACTGAAGCCCACGTGCCTAGAGCCTGTGTTCCACAACAAAAGAACCCACCACAACAAGAAGCCTGCACACCACAACGAAGAGTGACCCTGATCACCGCAACTAGAAAAAGCCTGCATGCAGCAATGAAGACCCAGTGCAGCCAAAAATTAAATAAATAAATAAATAAATATTTTTTTAAACTACAGGGAAATAGTAGTATATAATGGTAGATAGCTCCATACTAATCATGGAAATGTTCAAAAAGCTGTTAACTACCTAAATAGCAATGAAGTATCAAACGGTTAGGAATAAACCCAAGAAAATATGTTCTAGGTCTAGACATAAAACACTAACATATATTTAGAAAAAGTAAAGACCTCAATGAATGGAGAGGTATACCAAGTTCAAGGTTTGAATACTGAATACATTGAAGCTATCATTTCTTCCCAAATTGATCTGTAGATTTAATGTCAGCTCATTTAATATCCCCACATACTTTAATCAATTTTGATGAAACCCAAAGTGGGATTATAGTGGAGAAAAAATGTTTTTCCTATAAATTGTTTTAATATAATTGGATTGTCATTTGGAAAAAAAACAAATGGAAATCCACAAGTGAAACTTCATAATACAAACAGAATTCTAATCCAAGAGGATATACATATATGCAAAAGTGAAAGATTTACAAAAAAAGCTAAAAGATAACATAGTAGAATACTTTCTTGACTAGAAAGAAGGTTGCTTTTTATTTTTGCTTTTTTTAAATTTCTATGTAGGATTGCCAAACTTAGCAGACAAAGATATGTCACACCTGGTTAATGTGAATTTCAGATAAACACTGAGTAACCTTTTTTAGTGTAAGTGCATGCATGCAATATTTGGTGCATACATATACTAAAGTATTTTTGTTGCTTATATGAAATTTATGTTTAACTGGGTATAGTGTTTTTTATCTGACAACTCTATTTCTAGGTAAATATATAACAGAAAAAAATGCATATGGGCACCAAAAGAACTACAATAATGTTCATATCAATATTATTTTTCAGAGTTCCAAAACTGATACAACTAAGTGTACATCATAGGTAGAAAAAAGAAATTTTAGTATAGAATGAAATACTATAAAATACTTGAAATGGACAAACTACAGTTAGAATGAATAAGAAAAGAGCATAACACAGAATTATGCATTTGGTATGATTCAATTTATATAGAGTTTAAAAACAGGCAAAACTAAATTTGGTATTAGAAGTCAGGACAGTGATTTCCCTTGGAAGAAAAGGAAAGTAATGATCAGGAGGAGCTTTATGAGGACTTCTGAGGTGCTGGCAGTGTTGGATTTCTTGATCTGGTAAGTATGTATATTTTGAAGTAATTTATTGATATATTCATCTATATTGATTATACTTTTCTGTAAGAGTCTTATGATTCAACAAAAAAATACTAAAATGTCACAGCTACATTGATATAGGCCAGATTGACCTTAAGGCAAAGAACATCACTAGAAATTAAAAAGGTCACAGTACTATAACAAAATTTTCACTCAAGCCATAAAATGTGAAAATTCTGAACTTATGTTCGAGTACTAATTAGAGTTTTAAATTGAAGTAAAAATTGCCAGATTTTAAAAAATTACTTGACAAGGCTACCTAAAGATTGGAGATTTTTACATATCTTTCTCCAAAAAGAAGTTACAATATACATTTAAACAACACAAAATTAAGCTTGATCTAATGAACTTAAAAAAGAACATTGAACTCAAAAATTCAAGTATATATTTTTTCAACCTACAGAAAAGGGCTCGTAAACTGGCCACTTACAAGACCACGAAGTCCACAACCTTAACCATAAACTTTAAGTAAAATACCTGGCCCTGCATTCATTCTATTTTATTGTTAAAGAGTTTAAAAAAAATAGTAACTGTAACATCCAGGTAAATCATTGTATCCGCTTAATGCATGAGGGAAATACATAACATTATTATGAAACAGCCACATAAGCTAACTTTTATGAAAAAAAATGACATTCTCAAAGTCAAAATATTTAAATACCAATTGGATCCTACTATATTATATGCATATTTTTAAAACAATAATATCTTTGGGTTTTAAACCTTAATAAGATCATGTCTACACTACAGAAATTTACTAAAGTATCTAGAAGTCCTTTAGAAGATTGAACAAACTAACCAGAGTATTTGGCTTTTGCTGAGGAACCAAAAGTTTTTATAAAAGCAGGAAAAACTGGGAGTTTTTTGTTTGCATGTTTGTTTTAATGATACATCCATTAGAGACTTATTTTACATAAAGTAATTTAAGGAGAAAATATTAGGAATCCATTAAACAGAAGGCTTTCCAATGTATTTTCTCTCCTCAATCAAGATCTTTTCTTTTAATTATTAAAAAATTATACATTACTTTGATGAGAAGTGGAAAAAGAAAATTTTGCTAGGAAAACTACCTGCTACCTAAATAGAGTCAAATCTAAAACTTCTTCCAAAATATCGAGTCTATCTGATATTTTTCTAATATATTCCTTCTCCATTTTAAATAACAAAATCAGTTTCTGTAATTTACATGCAAGAGATACTATTCTGAAAACATATTTCTGGTAAACTCTTTTTCTGAATTGAGGGGCTTCCTTTGGCATATTTTGAACTTTTGATTCAACACTGAGGCTCAAGAATTTTCACATCTTGGTTCTTTTTTAATTAATTGTGTCTGAAATATCATAATCCAATTTGTACATTTGAATTTTACATCAAAATCTACTCCTATCCCAACAGGCATTGATCCTGAAGCTCACAGTATCATTCAGATAAGTGGCTTAGTTATCTACTATCTCTGCATCCAAAAGAGTTATCATTTCCCTAACCTGTCCCTCTCTGGTTATATTGCATGCCCTAAGTTAAAATTATGAAATGGAAATGGAAAGAGAATCTATTTGGAGTGGTTATAAACAGGATTTTTGTAGTATAGCAACTTGTATAAAATTGGCCAGTAAAAGTCCATGAATTATAGACTAATGTGGCAGACAATTAACACCTTTTTACTACATTTTAAAAAGTCATCAACATTGTTTTGAGTGAGGAAAATTTGCAATATAGGAAAGTTATTGTTACTTCATTTCCATTACCTTAGAATGTGAGAGGAGACTGATGCCAGTTTGGTAGTTCTAAGCAACATCATGGTTGCCTAGTTATAAATTGAGAAGCAGTGAATCAAGAACCACAAGTCTGCCACTAAGACAGGAAAATTGTGCTTTTTAGGAGTTAACACTGGAGCTTAAATTTTGGATTTGGACTCAAACTTACTGGGAACTGATATCTGACTTAAAAAATTCTCCTAATAAATCTGTTGTAGAGTTGAATTTCTTAGTTGTCTTATGCCTGAGATTTGTTCATTACTTTTAATTCCAGTGGTGAAGTTACCCACCTTTGTTCTAGTGAGAGTGGGACAGAAGAGTTGCTTGAACTCTCAACTGCTCTTCCTTTAGTAATTTTATGGGCAAAGCCACAGCCTGACCATGATGCAATAATTATTTTATTTAAGTGTTTTTAAACAGCTGGGATTTTATCCACAATTATAAATATCAGCTTGAACAAAGAGTATGTTTTTATAATAAGATCAGTGATTCCATCTTACAAACGAAAATTACTGAAAAAGTTATCTGATATATCTTTATGTACAATGTTATCAGTATTAAAATAATTGTGAATCACAGCAAAGCCTAATCAATGTTGTAATTTCAATTCTTCTTAATCGGCAGTCTTAAAGGTCCATTTGAAAAATAATAGCTACTGAAAATAATATCAGGGATAAAATTATGCTAGACAAATGAGCACTTCTCCTTGGAAATGAATAAACAGTTCAAGAGCTCAGCAATCAATCACTACAACATTAATACTATGTAAATATAATTTTCTGTTCCATTAGCATTCTGATTACTTGCTATATTTTTCTTAAAGTTTGTTATTTAATATATTGGTTTGTTCAAATTGTCATGAACAGCAAATTTATACTTTAATTCCCTGTAATATTTAGCTTATATCTATAATTTGAGCAACCTTCTTTTGTTTATAGACAAATGTTCTTTCTAGGAGATCTTGACAACTACCAACTACCGATTACTGAGTAAGGAAATGTAGTGATTGATTCACTACAATGGATTTGTTTCTTGTAGGATTACTAGCTGAAACTCAGTGGAGATTTCTTATCAGCTAACTATGTCTTTTACCTTAGAAGAAACCACATCTATTGCTATTGTATTAGCTTAAGTACATTTACCAAAAGGTCTGGAAATGACATTCATTAATCTCACCAGTTATTTCTTTTCAAAAACTGATTTGTGTTATGCTGAGAGTTATTAAAAATACTTTTTATTTAGATTACTTAATATCTATTTTGAGCATCCAGAACTGCTTTGGTTTACTTAACATAAGAAAAAACTGATTTTATGCAGTCATATGCTTGTATTTGTTAACAATAGGCTCTCCAGAGAGAGAAGAACTGATGTGTAACATTTGACAATTTTTCAGAAGTAAATTATTCCACCAAGGCCAATTTTAAGCTACCAGTGTGATGTCACTCATTAAACAAGAAGTTGGGAAGGAATAAACACAATCACTTTCATGAGCCTGATAAGGATAGCTAGCATATCACTGAATGTGATGAAGTCTTTTGCTTACAGTTTATAATTAGGTAGATATATTAAAATCTCCTGAATATTTTTTAAAATGTATGGTATTATATGATTAAAGGCCAAAGTTTGTTTTGTTGTAAAAGCCTTAGAAGAAAGCTTTTATTATGTCCCTTGCCCAATCCTAGCCTAATCTTTTAAATTTCACCATACTACTTTACCCAAAGATTTTTTTCAAGGCTCACCTCATTACCCATCTTAATCCATCTGTTCACAATTATTCCAGTTTCATCATATGCTTGCAAATGACAGCTGAACTCTACTATCTTCTATTTCTCTTATCCTATACTTTATGTACAACAACGCTAGAACCTTTTTTCTAAAAATTCGTAAATACCTAAATATGGGTATACACCTGGGGAATAGGTCCCAAATCAAAACCAAAAAAAAATAATTTGCAATAAATTTATGTTCTTTAGAGCAGGAGTGACATGTCTTGACTTTCCAACTGTGCCAATTTAATTACTGTATTGTTATAATATGTAATTAATGGAATTATTAAAATTACCTTCTGATATGAGATGCTCCTTTCTGTTAGAATTTATATAAAGCAGCACATGTATGTTACACTGTTACACTGGAAACCGGAAGAAATGGGTGGAAAGTGGAGGAGGGATGACAAAAATCAGGGAGGTAAACATTTTCAAAACCATTTTCTAGGTATTAAAGAAAAACAAAACCAAAATGTGTTTCCTCTAAATATACTGGCATTTGTACAAAACACTGCAGATAAGGCACCTTGGGAAATAATATTATAGCTGAAGTCCTCACTCCTCTTCTGTAAGAATTGGAATCATGTGAATATAGTGAATATTCTAAAGATCTACAGACATTTTAATGATATATCTTGTTACTCAGATATATCATTTTATCAAAAGAAAAAGGGCACATAAAAACTTGAGCCAAATTCTCACCTTCATCAAATATAAGATTAGAATCCATGTATATACACAGCATATAAATCATTATTCTTTTCTGTCTATGCTAGCACATACAAATTACTTCAAATGTGGTTGATGTATATTTTACTAAAGTTATAAAAAGTAAATTCAGCAATACAGGGAACTCTCATTACTCAAGTATTTGCTATTCAAATACAAATAGCATAAATGTTGAATAGCAAAGAAAAAACATCAAAACAAAATAATAATCACCAATGACAAAATCACTTAGAAAATTTACCATCTCTCAAACATCCATACCTGTCTTAAATGTTTGCCTTTTCCTGAATGTAATATGAACAGATTCATGTATGTGTAGACTTTGAGTCTGGCTTCTTTCACATGGTACAATGCTTTTGAGATACATCTATGTATATGTATGATCGATGTATATAAATATATGTATCAATAGTCTACTCCTTCTTATTGCTGTATTGGTGTACCCACATTTGTTTGTTTCATCATAGTTGAACACTTTTGGGGGGCAATTATTAGAACATTCCTTAAATATATTTGCATACAGGCAAATTAGTGTGGATATTATTCTCACTTCTCTTGAGTAAATACTTACTAGTGGCATTACTGAGTCATATAGTAAGTGTACTTTTTAGTTCATAAGAAACAGCCAAACTACTTTCCAGAATGGTCATACATTTGGCCAGCTTTCTGCTTATCTCCTCAGCTACTTGAAAGTCTCAGTTCCTCTTCATCTTCTCAGGTACTTTGCCAGTCTTTCTAATTTTATCCATTTCCTAAACATGTTGTAGTAACCATTACATTTTATATTTGCATTTCCATAATTCATAATAATGATGATGATGAACATCCTGTCATAGGCTCATGTGCTATTCATATATATGCCTTGGTGAAGTATTTGTTCATTTTTAGATCAAAAATATTACCCAATTTCCTTTATTGGGTTGTTACCTGATTACTGAGTTACAAGAAACGTCTATGTAGTTTGGATTCAAGCCCTTTACCAGATTAAGTGTGTTGCAAATATTTTCTCTCAATCTGTGTCTTGTATTTCATTTTAACAGTGTCATCCAAAGAGGTCTTTTAAATTTTGATGAATTTTAGCATATATATTTTCCCTGTAAACTTCATGCTTTTTGCAAATTAAGAAATCTCTGCCTAACCCAAGGTCACAAAGCTTTTTTTCTTAAGTTTTGTTCTAAAATTTTTATAGTTTCAGTTTTTATATTAAAGTCTGTGATCTATTTTTAGTTCAATTTTTTAAATAATTTGAAGTCACAGTTGAGGTTTATTTGTTTGCATATAGATTTCCAAATGTTTCAGCACTATTTGTTGAAAAAATGATCTTTCCTGTATTGTGTGTCATTTACATATTTGTTGAAAATTAATTGACCACACAGATGAGGTTTTAATTTTAGACTCTGTATTCTGATTTATTGAGCTATACCTATCCATACAATACTGCATGGTCAGGATTGCTGTAGCTTTATAATACAATTTGAAATCAGGTAGTGTGAATCCTCCCACCATGTTCTTCATTAGACAATTATACATTAAAACTACAACTTGGTTTCTCTACACAACTCAAATAGCTGGGTTTTTTTAAATCAACAATTTCAAATACTGGTGAGACTCTGCAGTAACTGGAATTCTTACAACTTGCTGGTAGCATTTTCAATTTGTTCAATATTTTGGAAAATTCTATGGAAGTAACTCATAAGAATAAACATGTGTATGTCATATGACCTACCAATTCCACTTCTACATGATAGGAATAACCTCTGACTTGATACAAAAGAAAATTTCAAAACCTGTAGCTCATAAATGGCAATATATATTCTTACTTATATACTTACAACAGTATACTCTAGATCAATACAAATAAATGAACTAGATCTAGACACAACTTGGATGAATCACATAGACATAATGTTGAGTGAAAAAAAAAACAAGATTCAAAAGGTAATATATAAAGTACAAAAACTTGGCTTTGGTTTTAGAAGTCAGGGTAGAATGTACTTGGACAGAAGGCAAAAACAGTGATGTGGAGAGGTAGCAGGGGATTTCTGATTCTTATATTTATAGGTTTGGATGATAATTATATGAGTGTATTCACTTTGTAAAAACTGACTTTTATGCTTATAATTTATATACTTTTTATATGTATATTAATGACTTCTAAAAGGTTTATTATATAAAAAGCATACTTCAGTTAAAAGAAGACATCAATATGGAGTCCTCATAATGTATGCAGTGAGGTATCAAAGGACCATAGGAACTTTCTAAGATTACCCTTTTGCATTCCAAAAGTATAAGGAATTCAGAAATCATACACTTCCCTATGAAATGAAGAATATGCAGTGACCATTTTTCTCAATGCCTATAGACAGAAGCAAAGCAATCATTCCACATGCTTTAAAGGGAGTGTAGGATTGGAAGCAGCTCCTTTGCCCCTTTCCTGTTTGTCTATTTCTGTTCCCTTAAACCTTAATTATAAAAAGAAGATCACTAGTAACATTTAACCTAACTCCTGACTTCTGCTCTACTGAATGTACACAATGCCTTGCCTAACTTGTTGATTCCTTTCCTAGATTTATTCTTTTAGAAGAATGAAGAATTAAGTAATTAAAGAATGACTGACTACCCACAGTTTCCCCCGTGGCAAATTTGCAGGTGGACCACGTGGGCAAGACAGCATCCAAAGGAAAATCAGAAGTCAGCAGGTCTGCACACAGTGGAAAAATGACAAAGAATCTGACCTCCTACCTTAATGACTAACTGAGATTTTTTCCCTTTAAAAATTGTCATGGCTGAGCAGTATTTTCAGAATTGGTCTCCAGACATGAGTCCAGCTTCTCCCCAGATTGCCAGCTTTTCTGAATAAAGCACCTTTCCTTTCTATGGACTTGCCCCCCAATTATTGGCTTTTGAGCAGTGAGCAGCTGAACCTGAGTTTGGTAACAGGATTGAAAATAAGGGCACACTTTGCATCCTGTTTTGTGTGGAAACCTACTGTCCTAATTCAGATACTACTATTATTTAATTGCCCACATACTCTAAATCATAGTTCAGCAATCTTTTCTGTAAAGGGCCAGATAGTAAACATTTTAGTCTTTCCAGGCCATATTGCCTTTATCAAAACTACTCAACTCTGCCACAGTAGAGCAAGAGCAACCAGAAATAACACATAAACAAGTGAGCTTGGCTGTGTTCCAATAAAATTGTTCTATGGACACTGAAATTTTAATTTCATGTAGTTTCACATAAAATATTAGTCTTTAAAAAAATTTAAATATGTAAAAAACAATTCCTAGCTTGTGGGACATACAGAAACACGTAGTGGGCTGGATTTTGTCTGTGTGGGCTTTAGTTTTCTAACCCTGGGTCTCAATTAGGGTTTTTATGGTCCCTTTTCTGTTTTGTCTATAGTACTCTAGTCTCAGGCTTTAAGAGACTGGAATCTGCTTGATTTGGTGTTTCTCTTCTCTGAGAACGAACAGAAGCCAAAGAGAAAAAAATATCCATCCATTATGCATGTTGAGTTACTTCTGTCAGATGATCCTTCCAGTCAAGAACCTGCCTGTGCACTATTCACTGGTCACTCAATCATTAAGCCAGTCTCCTCTGCTGTAGTGTACATGATGTTGCATCCAGAAATAGCAAGGAAATATGTGTTTAAATATATCTTCTCTAGAAAATAGATATTAAATTTTGAGTGCAAGGGTTCATAAATGCCCTGATATTGTTTGACTATTTATGCATGAATGTGCAGTTTTTATGGAGAGCCATCATTTTCATCAGATTTTAAAGAGGTCTATGGCTCAAAAGATCTTAAGAACCATTACTTAATAGCCCTAAAATATATCTAGGTTCCTAATACCTGTAATGTTGGAAATGACCACAATGAGAGCTAATAATTTGTTAAAAGAGGGGTGATAGAAAAGCCAAAATTAGAGAAAAAGTTATATATTCTACAACCATACACACATTAATGACATTTTACTATTTGAGAATATTAGAGGTAATGAAATCTTAGTGTCTTTAAAAACATTAGCATTAAAGCAATTTGCATTTTAGACTAACTTAACAGCTTTTTTTTTTTTTTTTAAACCAGAACTTCTTTTACCTCTTGATATTCTGTCCTGGTAGTAAGGTAGAGGTCTTTCTTGGAACTTCTAGTTTTAAACCTAGGTACTTGGGCTGTTTAGGCAGTTTCCTGTGGCAGCTGAACTAAGAATGTGGGGGCCTTAGGCAGAGCCATTAGGCATGTCTACTCTTGGTTTAAACCATTGTACTTTACCTCTGATGGTATTTTTTTTGCACACTGAAACACAACTATAGACCTCTGTATGTCATCAGGTTTAAATCATTATTATTGAAACACTAAGATAAATACAGCTTCGATGTACAGTCCATCTGGTTTGATGACTATCTCTTTATTCCATCAGCAAAGTCTCCCATGTATCTTCTTGATGTGAAATATATGGCTTCTTTTCTTTTCCATTGCCTGCCAGCAGTGTTTTCTCTTTGTAACATTTTTCTCTTGTTTTTTTCTTCAAGAACCCATATCTGGAAAGCTAAGAAGAAGGCACAGCATCTTGCCTATCCTCTAACACAGATTGTTTCTTAGAGAACATTCCTTTAAATGGAAAACTTTCCTTTAAATATAATTGTTACTATAAATATAACCATCAAGGAGCTAAATTTTTAAATGTAGCTTCAAAATTACTTGTTCAGAGTGAGAAAGTCATTCTCATGATTAAAGATAATAATCTAAACTAAAGCTGGTTTCCTTGGTATAGCTTATCAATATTATTAACATTCCTCCATCTTATCTTCTTGTATATACAGTATACAGGAAGACTTGCTTTTGAATGAATGCTTTCAGTTACTTTCTTCTAGTTTATTTATTCAAATATCACACTCATCTATTTCTATAAGTATATTCATAGCACAATTACTGTTCTTTAACTTACTTTTCCTCATTCAAAAGCACACCGTAGGTGCCTCTCCCCTACATCACTTAGATCTGTATCACACTGTATGTTATTCCATTGTATGTATTTTTCATAACTTACTTTACTAAGTAACTAACCCAAGGTCATATAGTTAGTAAATAGTAGAGGTTATGCTCTTAACCATTAAGGTATAATGTTTTTAAAGATATATATTTTTTTGACTCTGGCTTTTGGGAGAATTCTTTGAATCAGCCTATTTCACTATACTGTGTCAGCAAGCTTTTTGCTTTTCAATGATTCTATTGAGTTTTTACCTCTAATATTTTTTTTCTTTTCAGCTATTATAGTTTATTAACTGAAATTGCTAACACCTATATTTTAGATTGCAGTTGATAGCTTTTATGTTTCTATTTTTTAATTACAATGTTTTATTCTACTTTTTGCCATATTTGTTAATATGCAGACATTATTCTCCATTTAACTTATCAGATGGTTTACCAGTTTATGTGTTCAACATTTTACAGGAAAAATATATTCATATGTTTTATATATATATATAATTTTATGTTTATTTATATATCTGAGAACTTATTTCTATTTTATATATAAGTAAATAAAAATATAGATAAGTATAGAATTTACAAGTTAAAAATTTACATGCTCATTGCCTTCATGTATCCAAATTTGTGGAGCCAAAGTAGGAGACCAGGTTGAGTTATTTTTTTGTTTACTGGGTTTTTGTAGAATTCTTTGTTGATTAAATTTAAATTTGAAGTAGACTTTATGGGAGTTGGATGCTTCTCAGTATTTGATTTCATTAGGTTTTCTTTCTTTTCTTTTTTTTTCTTAGTAGTATTATTCAGTAATGTTTTTGTCCTGTTTTTCAGGAATGCCAATCATCCATGCTCTGGACTTCTTTTTCCATCCTTAGAAATATGCTGACTTCCCTGTCTTCCTCTTTCAGTGTAGTTGTACTTGGTTTGTGTATTGGTTGATTTAACCATGATGTGCTCTCATTTCTTTGAGATGATCTTTCTTTTCTTTATATTTTTGTAGATCCCAAGATTTACAAAAGCTATTTTTTTGGCAAAAGATAGTTTAGTCTTTTACTATTTAAAATAATGTTTAAACATCTCCAATGGCATTGTCAATAACTGTTAATAATTCCAGAATTAACTCTTCTAGATTGCTTTTATTCTTTAGTCTGAATCCATTAAAAATTCTTGAAAGTATAAATATGTTGAAGTATATTATGGTTCAAATATCTTCTGTTTCCTGCAATATTCATCAAATATGTGCATAGAAGTTAATCTCCTTTTTTATGTTGGAAATTTTTGCTTATAATAGCTATACTAGGTGCTATTTAGTTGATTTATTTTTACTTTCTTAAACCTGGTTAATTCTCCCCTAAGAAAATGTGTTAGAGATTCCCATTGTTATTTAGGTTTCAAGTTACTATCTTTTGAAAACTCCCACTTCCCTACATTATACACTAAGGACATCAATCCACGAGGTGAATTCAGACATCTCTATCTCAACTGATCAGCAAATGAGTTTAGCTGTTATATGTGGTACTGTGGGACAGATCACTTTATTTTCATAATCATAGCCTCTTGGCTACATAATAATAATTGACATAATTATTTAAAATGTTTAAATTCCTCTTATTTTATAAAAGTTACAGTGATGAAAATAGTTAAATGCATATGTCTTATACACTTAATGTAATTAAGTGGATATTGGAAGTAATAAGACCTGCTAATGGAATCAAATCACTGAATATACATTAGAAGTCTGTTAGAAAAGCATACAATTATAAGTAAAAAGAACAAAATTAAATAATCTATATTAAAAATCCTAGAGGGCTTCTCTGGTGGCGAAGTGGTTGAGGGTCCACCTGCCGATGCAGGGGACTCGGGTTCGTGCCCCAGTCCGGGAAGATCCCACATGCCACGGAGCGGCTGGGCCCGTGAGCCATGGCCACTGAGCCTGCGTGTCCGGAGCCTGTGCTCCGCAACGGGAGAGGCCACAACAGTGAGAGGCCCATGTACCGCAAAAAAAAAAAAAAAAAAAAAAAAAATCCTAGAAATATATCGTCAACTCTTGTGTCCATCAGGGAAACTGAAACTAAACATTTTATATTTTTAAGATTTTTTTGTAACAATCTCTCCTTCTATGCATAAACCAGTCAGTTGATTTTTGCATATTAAATATCACCTATATCCAGGTTTACATTATACACAAAATGATGGAAGCTAGAACCATTAATAGATACTGCTAAAGATATTTACTGTCTTTTTTTTTTCCTTTGTTGAACATCAGTGGCAGTGCCTACCGATAGTTTTCCACACTTTTTTTTCCATATAACTGGCCTATACTTCATGTATTCACAGGGCTGCAGCTGGTCCCTTTCCTTTAACTTTTTTCCTTGCCAACTTTGAGGAGAACTCTAAACTTAGGTAAGAAAAGGTAGATAGTGAAAATCATGTTCCTTTGCAGCTATTGCTTTGCAAAAGGAAGTTGTAATGTGAGAATAAGTAATTATATCTTTATAGTGATGGAAATGTGTACTCTGAAATGGTCTTAACTTGATTCTAACTTTCTAAATTGAACACTTTTGAAATAAATTCACCATAATTGGGAACATGGTTTCCCAAATCTGAGGTACCTCTTTCTCTTTCTTGCTTCTAATTTTATTATTCAAATTACAATTTAACTGATTTATCCTACTTTTTTTTTCTTTTTTAATTAGACACAAACCTTTTAAAGGTACCGGGAAATGTGGTTAGACGGTATGCAGATGCTGCCGCCTGGTTATGAGCATCCAGGGAGCAGTTACCTCTGGTCAGGTTGAGAGCGTGTTTATCCTCCATGACAAAGTACTCTTTACTGAAAGAGTGAAAACGACTTTTATTCCAGTATGAAATGCACTTTGTTTTATTTTAAGCATCTTTCCTGGATAATAGAATTCAATCAGATCTTCTTGTTGTTGTTGCTGGCAGTTTTTATCTAGCCCTCCTCCATAACTCAGCTGATCTGAACTTTCAGTCCCCTGCTTGAGGCAGACCCCGATTCAGCATAACCAAGTAAAAACATTCAAATTCTCAAAGTCTTAAGTAGGATAAATGCTTCTTATCAGAACTATTTATCCATGGGAAGTACTCTACCTTTCATATTTTACAGCTGTTGACTTGTCCCAAAGGAACACATGCACTGAAATTTCCTGTTAAAGATTAAATGCTAATCTCCCAAGTGGCCAACATCTATTCAGCTATTTACAACAATGTTGTAAGTCAACACCAAGCAGCTGTTCAGTTTATTTCTTCATACAAGGATTCTTAGCTTCATAGTCTAATGAATCAACCTGAGGTTGATTTAAGCTTGCAATCATGCCAAGAGTTATGAGTTTATTTGTGACTTAATAATTTAAGAGGATCCTTGCCATTTTCTCATAATATAACTAGTAAATCAATCATAAAACAAAATCATGACAGACATGACTCAACAAATTAGAAAGAAACCTTAGGAAAACATATCATTACTTTTGTTTTCAAAGCAATATGAATCACATTATAAATCATTTCTGGAAAAGCAAAAGGAAACAAGTCATGGCCCCTTCCAGTGTGTTTTAAAAGGTGAATTAACCCCAAGGAAGCAGACTTGTTCAAGTGATGGTTGTGTTTAGAGGAATAGTCACAGACATAATGAAGCACAGGAAAACAGAAAATTGCATTGGCTAAGAGCAATATGACAGATAAATGACTTTGGATGAACTTGTTAGGAATAATTCTCTGACCGTGGAACATCAAGTGACTATGTGGCTGTAACTGCTCATCATGAACCCGGTGGTGTCAGACCCACCAAATCATAAGTTTGGGTGGACCTAAGAGCAATCCATCATAAGATGGCTCATACATCTGGGATCAGGAACAAGCAAAGCCAGAAGGTAAATGCAAGCTGAATGTACAGATGGCCCAGATTCCCAAGTCATCCACAAGTGTTTTAACTCAGCCCCTTTCCTCATCTCACATTTATGGCCACAAGAATGCCATATGGACAGCTGATAAAGGAGGTAAAAGTCCAAGTTTGGTTCAAGGTAGGTTCAAAGTTTGGTTCAAGTTGACCTGTGAGTGCAAACTGAAATTGGTTAATGGCTGTGCTAAAGTACCCTTTAAGGGTGGCCTAAAAGAGACTGGTGAATAAATGTCCTGAGGGAAAAAAAATTTATATTTTACACGTGATTATCCACTTTGTGTGGACAGAAAAGTAGCCTGTCAATAGACTGTATATCATGGGCGCTGGTGTTATGGGCTGAATTCTATCCTCCTAAAATGCACTTGTTGAAATTTCAACACCCCAGTACCTCAGAATGTAACCATATTTGGAGGTGAAGTCTGTAAAAATGTCATTTAGTTAAAATGAGGCCTTCAGAGTAGGGTCCTAATCCGATATGACTTGCATCCTTATAAGAAGAGGAAGAGACACCAGAGATGGGCACACAGAGAAAAGGTCGTGTGAGGACAAGCAAGAAGGCGGCCATCTGCAAGCCAAGGAAAGATGCCTCAGGAGAAACTCAACCTATCAACACTTTGATCTTGGATTTTGAGAACAGTGAGAAAAAAAAAATTTCTGTTGTTTAGCCACTCAGTCTGTGGCATTACAGCAGCCCCAAAAAACTAATATAAATGGCAACTTATTTGGCTATTTAGAAAGAAGTCTAGGAGGAGAAGGAATGGAAGATTATAGACATGGAGATCTGAGAATAAGGTGTGTTCAAGGATGGATAGGTGTGGTTCTAAGTCTGAAAACTTTTTTTACTGGAGGTTAACACCCACTAAAAAGCATTCATTAGAGAAAGAGTACTAAACAATGAAGTATCCAGAATAACTTAGACAGTTGATGTCAACAAGTCACTTTCATGGCCATCCCAGTATTGGCACAACAGTTGCTACCCTGGCAAGGGTGGAGACTATGTAGCTTTTGCTTCCTTCTATTGCTTAATCTCACAGCAACAGAGACAAACCCTCAGCCCCTGATATAGCACCATTTACTGAAGAAACTAAGAAGCCATCTGGTGACAAGCTTATTACACTGGACTCCTTTCATCCTGAAAAGGGAAGCATTTTGTCATCACTAGGATAGACCCATATTCTTGTATGGAGTTTCCTTTTCTGCTTGTTAGGGTAACAGTGTTATTTAAGTAATACAGTGTATTTGATCTGCTGATATTCCATCAGACCGAGGGACAAACATAAGATCAAAGGATACATGGCAGGAGTGAGCACTTAACTATAGGATCCACAAGTCCTATTGCATATCATGCCACCCTGAAGCTACAAGTTTGACAGAGTAATGGAAGGGCCTGTTGAAGATACAGTTGAAGTGTCATCTTGAAGGTAATTTCCGGTGATGATAAGGAGTAATGCTTCTAGACACCATAAACCAATTGTCATTATATTGTGAGGTGTCTCCAATTAGTAAATTACACTAGTTTGAAAATCAAGAAGTGAAATTAGCAGTGGCTCTGTTTACCTTGACTCTTATTAATCTACTTAGAAAATGTGTGCTTTCCATCTCTGTTACTCTGGTCTCCTTGAGTTTAATGATCCTGTGCCCCAGAGAAGGTATACTTTCATTAGGTAACACAGCAATATTCCAATTAAGCCTCCAGTTATGGTAACCTCCCAATCATATTGTACTTATGATTACAGTCTAACAGGCAAGGAAAGGAGTCAATCCTGACAAGGGTAAATTGACCCTGATTATCAGGAGGGGGTAAGGCTTTTGTTGCATAACGAAGACAGTAGAGGAGAATAGGTTGGAAAGCCAGGTGATTCACCTTGTTGTCATTTGGTACCCCCTTGACCAATTTTAACTGTGAATGGAAAAACTTAGTAACCCCCCACCCTCACCATTCAAGAAAGATGCAGTTTTCTGCTACCTTAATCAGGTGCTAGTTGATTATATAAAGAATCTAGAATGGATGGGAGAGGAGATGGTGATGATATACAGTTATGCCATCGGGATGAGCTGGAGAATCAGGGGTTGTAATTTATCAAACTAACCTTCCTCTTACAACTTCATCCCAGGAAACAAGGCACGACAGAATCCAAAAAACAACCTACATATTATATGACTCAAGTGTATCTATGTGTCTTAAGAGATGGATTGTAGTAGATGTCACAGTGAGCGACCCAGGTAGCTCCTTCAGCACAGAAGAACTCATTACCCTGGCTGCTGGGATTTTGGTGGTTTACAGCTCTTAGCTGAATCCCTTTACATGACTTTCCCTTAACTGTGAAAAGTTGTTTCACCCAAAATCATTCCTCCTCCCTAAGGGCAGCCTGTAACCCATATCAAGTCAATATTGGGTATAAAGACCCAGGTCCCATACCCAAGTGATGAATAAATTTGAAGTGTCCATATTAACTGTAGAGCTCCTTGTAGGATAGACTGAGGCCTTTGTTGAGAAGGCCTTACATTTCAGCTTTAATCTTTGTGGCAGATGTTGATTATATGAGCACTCCCTAGTTATCTTCCTGTATATACATCTCAGACTTTGCTTTCCAGAGTAGCTGATCTATCATCTTTTTATTTTTTTTTAATTTTAACTATCTTGCTCTGTAATAGTTCAAGATTTGACATTGCCTAACATACTCTCTTGACCTCAAAAAACTCTTAATCTAGAGAAAGAGAAAGAAAAAAAGAGGAAAAATTTTCCTATAAATTTAAAAGTATATTCACTTAGTGAATTATTAAAAAGAAGAATTTTCATTATAATTGTGCTTTCCTTTGTTATTTTTACTTCAAAGACCACAAAAATTGATCTCTACATGTTTCAAGTCTATTAACTATCAAATAATTTTTCAGTCTAAAAATTAAGAATTTGATATTTATCACAAGCAACAAAAGCAAAAATTAGTAAGTGGGACTAAAACCAAAAAGCTTCTGGACACCAAAATAAACAATCTACAAAATGAAAAGAAAACAAAAAACTTTCAAGTTATATATCTGATAAGGGGTTAATATCCAAAATATATAAATAACTCACACAACTAAATAGCAAAACAAACAAACAAACAAAAAACAAATAAAAATGGGCAGAGGAACTGAACAGACAATTTTCCAAAGAAGACATAGAAATGGCCAACAGGTATATGAAAAGGTGTTTGACATCACTAACCATCAGGGAATGCAAATCAAAACCACAATGAGGTATCATTTCACACCTGTCAGAATGGCTGTCATCCAAAAGACAAGATATAACAAGTATTGGCAAAGGTGTGGAAAAAAGGGAATCCTTGTGCACTGTTGGTGGGAATGTAAATTGGCATAGCTACTATGGAAAACAGTATGGACGCTCCTCAAGAAATTAACAGTAAGCTACCATATGATTCAGCATCCCATTTCTGGGTACCTAAAGGAAATGAAGATAGGATATCAAAGAGGTATCTGTGTGTTCCCGTGTTCATTGCAGCATCATTCACAATAGCCTAGATATGGGAACAACCTAAGTGTGCATAAATAGATATAACACACAATACATACACACACACACACAGAGAAATATTATTCAATCATAAGAATAAGGAAGGAAATTCTACCATTTGTGCCAACTTGGATGGCACTTGAGGGCATTATGCTAAGTGAAATAAGTCAGACAGACTATATAATATCACTTATATGTGGAATCTAAAAAAGCAGAGAAATAGGAGAGTAGAGAGGTAGTTACTAGGGGCTGCAAGGTCAATGATACTTGTCAAAGTGTACAAACTTCTAGTTATAAGATTAAGTTCTGGGGATAATACAGTGTGGTGATTACAGCTAATAACACTGTATTATATACTTGAAGGCTGATGAGAGAGTAGACCTTAAATATTCTCACCACAAAAATAAATGGTAATTATGTGACAGGATGGAGGTGTTAGCTAATGCTATGGTGGTAATTGATATATAAATATATCAAATCAACACCATGTACACCTTAAACTTACACAATGCTATATGTCAATTATATCTCAATAAAGTTGGAAAAAAAGAAAAAGAAAAAATAGAATTTGGTACTTATGAAGTCTGTGAAGAAATTCAATGTATAAACCCACTAATTATAATAAAAAATTAAAAACTTGTATTTTAATATCTGAGTTTATTCATGAAGAATGAAAAAGAAACTCCATTACAACTGTTTATCTGATAAAATTATTTTGCTCGTGGCTTTCTTATTTCCTTCAAAGAATGGGCTGTAATTTTTACTACATTTCAAAGCAATAATTAATTCAAAAGGAGGGAGAAAATCAGGCTGGTCACAGTACTGGGTGATTTAGGTAGTTGCAGCATATTTTAATTCTATGTAAATGTCAATTTTGATGTTTTTATTTTTCTAGCTTTACATATTATATACTGTATTGTATACATGTAGGGGCCCTTTCATTTTAGAGGCTCTAAAATTATTTATAACTGTGTGCATTCAGGTAAATATTGACATTGTGAGCAAATATCACACATAGTAGTCTTTTTAAATTCTTACCTTGGGAAACTCAAAAAGGAGACTGGTAGTCTATCTTAAAAGATTTTCTTGAAGAATATTTTAGGATTGAGAAAAGTTTAAATTATTAATGGATTAACAATTTGATATTATAAACTTAAAAATTGAAATGTATGGGATTTTCAGCCAATGTCTAAGAGGAATTTTTTGTACTAGGCAATAAGCTCTAGCCAGACTAATGTATTAGTCCCTATATATCTCAATGGTCAATTCTCAGTTATCTCTTAATTCTGCTTCTTAGGATTTCTGGCACTGTGGATCACACACTCCTTCCAGACAACCATCTTCTTTGTTCTCTTCCTACCTCACGGGTTGATGATTCTTGGTCTCTAGCTGGATCCTCTTCCTATACATATTTGAGGGATTAAAGTTCAGTCTTTATTAATCTTCTATTCTAATCTCATTCCCTCGTCAACCTCTTCCCTTCACAAGGTAATAACATCTGTACTCTAATGACTCAGGACTCTATATCCAGACCAAAATTACCTCCTGTATTTATACTGCTATATTCATCTGTCTATATTTATTACTACTAGAAAGGAGAATTTCCTTTCTAGTCTTAGTATTAACATAATTGTGAATTGCTATTCTATTTTCCTTTCAACCCTGGTAAGAATTCCCTCTTCTACTTTCCTCTCTGGCTGCATATGATCCTTCTGGTAAATTGCAAGATCTGCCTAGTCTGCTTCTACAGTCAGCCACTTCACTCTTTGCCCCAGGAGAGCACTGCTTTCACTTCTTCCAGTCTACAGTTTCTTTTCCATGTTGAAAATGACTAATAGGACAGGTGCTACACTATACCAGAGTCTGCAGTTTTAAAATCATTCTCAAATACAATATTTTGGATTTAAACATATTTAATAATTATATTAACAATTCCCAAAGCCATATATAGATACAACACAATCCTCATCAAAGTTCCAACAACATTGGTCACATAAATGCAAAAAACATCTTACAATTTGTGTGGAAGCACAAAAGATCCAAATAGCCAAAGCAATCCTGAGGAAGAAGTACAAAGCCAGATATACTACACTTCCTGATTTCAAACTGTACTACAAAATGATAGTAATGAAAACAGCATGGTGTGGGCATAAAAATAGACACATAGACCAAAGGAATAGAACAGAAAGCATGGATTAAACCCCCACATATACAGCCAACTAATATTTGACAAGGAAACCAAGACACCCAAAGGGGAAAGAACAGTCTTTACAACAAATGCTGTTGAGAAAATTGCATAAATACATGCAGAACAATGAAATTGAACCATTCTCTTGCACCACTTAAGAATTATCTTGAAATAGATTAAAGAATTAAACATAAGACCTGCTACCATGAAACTCCTAGTTGAAAAATATAGGGAAGAAATCACTTGACTTTGCTCTTGGCAATGATCAATGATTTTTTGGATATGGCAACAAGCAACAAAAGCAAAGATCAACAAATGTGATTAATGAAACACGAAAGCTTCTGCATAGCAAATAAATAAATAAATAAAAAGGCAACCTACAGAATGAGAGAAATTTTAGCAAACCATATATCAAATAAGGGTTAATATCCAAAACATAAAAAGAGCTCTTACAACCCACTAACAAAGAAACAAACAGAGGAATTCAATAGACGTTTTTTTCCAAAGACTAGAGCCAACTGACCAACAGGTTCAGGAAAAGATACTCAACATCACCAATGATTGAGGGAATGCAAATCAAAACCACAATGAGATATTACCTCACATCTGTTAGAATGGCTATCCCAGTAAGACAAGAGATAACAAGTGTTGGTGAGAATGTGGATAAAAGGGAACCTTATACACTGTTGGTGAGCATGTGAATTGGTTCAGCCACTATGGAAAACAATAGGGAGAGTCCTCAAACAATTAAAAATAGAACTATTGTACAATACAGTAATTCCACATCTGGGTATACATTCAAAGGACATGAAAACAGGATATCAGAGAGATATATGCACTCCCATGTTTATTTCAGCATTAATAGGGAAACAGTCTAAGTGCATATCAAAGAATGAATGGATAAAGAAGATGTAGTATATATGGAATATTATTCAACCATGAGAAAGAAAGACACCCTGCCATTGGCAACAACATGGATGGAACTTTAGCACACTATGCTGAGTGAAATAAATCGGATAGAGAGAGACAGCTACTGTATGGTATCACTTATATGTGGAATCTAAAAAAGCCAAATTCATAAAAACAGAGAATAAAATTATAGTTACCAGGGGATGGGGGATAGGACAGATGTTGTTTAAGAGTACAAACTTGTAAAGAGTAGTAAACAACCCGTAAAGATCTAATGCACAGTATAGTTAAATACAGACAACAATCTTGTGTTATAATCATCAAACTTGTTAAGAAACTAGAAATTAATTATTCCAACCACTAAAAATAAATGATAATTATGTAATGGAGTGCTAATTATTGCTACAATGGCAATCATCTTATAATATGTAAACATATCAAATTAACATGTTGTATACCTTAAATTTACATGTTACACGTCAAATAAATTTCAGTAAAAAAAAAAATCCTTCTTTCTTTGTAACCTCACTTTGATCCACTCTTGTTTTTATGTAGTACCTTTCTAAGTGATGCCACAGAGCCTTCTATCTAGGACCACATTAGATTCTTATCTATAAAGTCTTTTCTCATTATGTCTGTAGTACTGGACATAGATGTGCCTATCTCACCGATGCCTGCTTATAATTTATCCTTGACCCTGCACTTTCAATTCTGCTTATTTACCAAAAGTTGTTTTCTACTTTCTACCCATGTATTTCTACTTCTCTTTTTTAATGTCTATATGACATTCTTTTATATTTTATTTGATTCCTATTGATTAGAAAGCTTGTCTTTCTCTTTATAATTTTTCGAGACATTTTGCCACAGCTATTTCATCCTTTTGTAGAGTTGTACTTTTTACATATAGTTTTTATTGGTGGAAAAAGATGGCAGTTTTTTAATTTGTAAGGTTTGAGATTTCTGGGGGAAAGAGGATTAATCCTTTTTTGTTTTGTTTTATTTATATTGCTATCAAATACAGTGGCCTGCATAAGTTCAGAATTGTAGTTTACTGAGTTGTTTTTATGTTAGGCACAGGTTGATTTTCATACTGCTTTCTTTGAAAAATGTTGCCTCTTCCTTGATTTTAGCTTGGTTAATTCAGAATGAGTTAAGCTGAGGTTTATTTTATGAGGAAAAATGGATTATTATATAAATAAAATTTTTAAATGTCAATATCAGATCTACAATTAATAGGCAGACCTGCAATTATAACCAAATTCAAACCCTAAGGCTCAGACTCTTTAAAGGCAAGTAATTTAACTGTTCCATATTTCAGTTTATTGTTTTGTAAAATGGAAATAGTAAATTTTTTTACCCAGTTATTTTTGTAATCACTCTGCAGATCCAGGAAAGCCCCTCCTACACACCGAAAATTTAGTTCCAATGTTGAGACTGATCATGGCACACACATAGCAAAAGAATATGAAAACTTTTATTACTCATATAATGATTCTTCCTGTGGAAAACAGGGCAGCTCCCAAGCAGGTCCAAAAAGGGCATGAGAGAGCAGAGAAAAGAAACTGGCTTGAGGTTTTTATTCAGGATGGACCTGAGGTGAAGTTTCCCACACTTGGATTGAATTTCCCACCAGTGACCAAGGAAGGAGCACCCTGGTTTTCTTATCAACTTGCACAAACGTAGGGCAGAAGGGGGAGAGGGAGGAATGAAATTTAAAGGTGTTTGCAGTAGAATATCAAAACATGGAGTCAAACTCTGTATTAGCATAAGGATTATGTGGGACAATACTTGCTAAATGCTTAACAATAAAAACAACCACTAGCTATCATGATTATTCCGGTAAATAAAATCTTCAGGGCTTCCCTGGTGGTGCAGTGGTTGAGAGTCCGCCTGCCAATGCAGGGGATACGAGTTCGTGCCCTGGTCCGGGAAGATCCCACATGCCGCGGAGCGGCTGGGCCCGTGAGCCATGGCCGCTGAGCCTGCGCGTCCGGAGCCTGTGCTCCAAAATGGGAGAGGCCACAACAGTGAGAGGCCCATCTACCGCAAAAAAAAAAAAAAAAAAAATCTTCGTTATCTCAATTACTTGCCCAGACTGTCAGAGAAGGAAGAAATTTACAGTTTCATTGCATCTCAAACATTCGTGCTCTCTAGCTAAATTGCTATAAAACAAGAATAACAACAAAACCCTGTTTTGGTTCCGTATCTTTCTCTTTTCATGTTTTCTTCCAGTACTTATTTGAAGCTATCCAAACAAAAAATACTCATACTTACAACCACATTAGGACAGCAATAGTCTAAGTAAGCACATGGAAAGGAGAGGCAATGAAAACTTCTTAGGATATAGAGCTAGCAGGAGTTAAAATTTTGAAGTGCTTGGGAGAGTATTCTTTTATTTTATTTTGCATTAATTCAGACCAATTCTACTTTCTACTTACTATATTGCTTTGAATGACTAAGGAAGGTAAGTGAACTGCATATTTCACAGTTTTAACTCATGAGTTATATAAGTGTGCCATTTTTCTATCCCTGCTTACTAGAGATACATAGCAACCTAGGGCTAGTGGTAGTGCTAGTGTTTATTATAAAGTTTGTCTTTTGTGGGCTTCCTTGGTGATGCAGTGGTTAAAAATCCACTTGCCAATGCAGGGGACGCGGGTTCAAGCCCTAGTACGGAAAGATCCCACATGCCGCAGAGCAACTAAGGCCATGCACCACAGCTACTGAACCTGTGCTCTAGAGCCCATGAGCCACAACTACTGAGCCTGTGAGCCACAACTGCTGAAACCCACGCACCTAGAGCTTGTGTTCCACAACAGAAGAAGCCACCGCAATGAGAAGACCATGCACCGCAACGAAGAGTAACCCCCGCTCGCTGCAACTAGAGAAAGCCTGTTTGCAGCAAGGAAGACCCAACACAGCCAAAAATAAATAAAGTAAAAAAAAAAGTTTGTCTTTTGTATCTCAGAGATTTCATGGCCCAGTGATTAATTTCTATTATTTTTTACTTTTTCAGGAGAGAACCTAGATGATTACCACAACTCACATGGTTTATTTTCAAAAATTGATTCCTCTTTATCTCTTATTTCACCTCAAACCAGTCCAATCTGATTTATTCCCTTCTACTCTCTGGTAGTGTTCTGGTCTACCACTGCCATTTTTTTTGAATAAACTTATTTATTTTATTTATTTATTTTTGGCTGCTTTGGTTCTTTGTTGCTGTGTGCAGCTTTCTCTAGTTGTGGTGAGCAGGGGCTACTCTTTGTTACAGTGCACGGGCTTCTCATTGTGGTGGCTTCTCTTGTTATGTAGCACGGGCTCTAGGCACGCAGGCTTCAGTAGTTGTGGCATGCGGGCTCAGTAGCTGTGGCTCGCAGGCTCTAGAGCACAGGCTTAGTAGTTGTGGTGCACTTTGCCTGCAGCATGTGGGATCTTCCCGGACCATGGCTCGAACCCATGTCCCCTGCATTGGCAGGCAGATCTTAACCACTGGGCCACAAAGGAAGCCCTATCATTGCCAATTTTTTTATTGCTAAATATGCAGTGGTCACTTGACCATCCCCATATTACTCTACCACTCAGCACTAAGCAACATATCTATCATTCCATCACTGGGTGGGAATGGGAGGTATCTTCTTTCTGTAGCCTATTTTTCTGCTACCATTCAGTCCCCTAAATCTTCATCCTCTATGCCACCTATGAATGACTGTCCCCAGCATCTGTCCTGTGTTTTCTTTTCTCTTCTAGTTTTTCTCCTAAAAAATCTCATCCGTCCCATTGTTTAAGTGTCATCTATATATGATGTCTTTCAAATATGAAAAGTTGGGTCATAGATTCATGATGATGAAAATACTATTACAAAAATATTCCCTTATATTTATGGTATTCATTTAGTTGTGGAATGCTGAATTTTTAAATGATTAGGGTTAATTTGATTACAACTGTCGATGGATTAGCTTTAATTATAAAGTAAGTTTTCTTCTAACCTAAATACTGTGAGTATAATGCATTTCCCTAATTTTAGCATATCTTTGATTTTGGAGATGTGTCCAGTGACAAATCTTTTTACAGCTGTTTAAAACAATCCCAATTTTATTGAAAAATAACTATATCATAATGTCATCAGGAAAAATCAATGTTTTCCCCATTAAAATAGAATTGAAATATTAAAAAAAATTTTTTTTCTCCATTTTACATTCTCAGGCAATTTACAGAAGCTTCAGGGGGTGCTTGTGACATAATTAAATTTATGCAATGTTAAAGTGTAGCTTGATTGGTACAATTGAATAAAATGAGATTATTAATTACAGATAGAATTTTGTTCTACAAATTTCATAAAACAATAAACAGTATCTTCCTGTTATTATTACTGTGCTTACCACATGTCATTAGGTCTTTATTTGGGAATACTAATTTTGTAAATATCACTCTAATGAACTCTCCCATGCAAATTAGAGTATCTGATTTTCATTATTTCACCAATATTGAGAAGGATTTTTATAACATTTGATACTGTAACAAATTTAAGGAAGTTTAGAGATATTTCAAATTACTGAAACCATCATTTTTTTTATCACAGGAAATCAGAAATACCTTTTGTTTTTAACTCTAGCTAGAATTAATATTTTCATCCTGGTTTGATACAATAAATGAAATGGGAAATTCCTAGGTGGTTTTACAGTCTATATGAACAATGTAAATTGAGTCTATTTGTTTTATATGGAACTGCATACCCTAACTGCTTAGTTAGTTCCTTTCTCTGTTTGCTACATTTACTGCTCTTAACCTTTGGTAAGGTTTTCTTTTTTTTTCCAATAATAGGATAAATACATTGTGATGTGCTATTAAATAAATCACATACTTGATGATGAAATAAAAATCAACAGAACCCCCTTATGTAAAATACTTCTGGAGAATAATGTACATTAAAAATGCTTACTGTACAAATAGAAGGGAAGTGTTCTGAGGTGTGCTAAATGATGACTGTACCAGCCTACCCTAGTTGAAGGTCTTTAGTCTCTGGTGTTTTCTCACTGTTACAGTGTTTGCTTAACTGTCATTCATAATCAGAAGGGTTTATTCCTCACATGTTAATAATGAAGTAACTCTAGCTAGAAGAGAAAGTTCTCAATTTGGGAAGATTTTACCTCAGTCTTTATCTTTAAAGATAAATTTTCCTTCTTATATCCTAAACAGTTTAGCCTCACAGAGACCCTTTTTATGGCTAAATTCACAAAACACTGCCTGACTTCCATGTTACTGCCTTTAACAGCCTTTCTCTGCCAGGTTCTCAGGATGGTAAAAGTTGTTCTGTAGAATTATTCACCTGCACTGCATAATTGAAAGACGCTATTGTTTTCTCTTTGTCCTGCCTATGGGTTTAGACAGCTGTTTCTCCAACAGGCAATAAATTGGTTAAAAAACAAAAATACAGTGCCTTTTGGACAGCTGTGTAGAAGCACAAAAAAGAATTTATTAAGCTTTTCACTGTCAATGTGATAATTATTGCTTAGTCTATTTTTGCATAAATTCTGTTCAGTAGCACTTCTATGGATACTAGTTTCATTTATTTCCTGCAATAAAAAATATTTTAGTCTAAATGATTATAATGATGAAAATATATAACACATCTTTCTGTTTTCATTATATTATCATTTATGTAATTCGATGATACTGAAATAATTGGAGGAAGCAGGTGTAACTGTATAGGTAATAATACTGAATTTTTACTCTACGCTGATTTGAGCTTTTCAAAAGGGTCATTAAAAATGTCCATGTGATCCTATCATTTGTTTTACAAAACCTGGCACTGATGACAATTAGGCACAATCACAAATCAACATAAAAATAAGAGGTAAATAAAAGAATGTAGTGTAAATTTTACTTAACTAAAGATAAATAAACCCACGCATTCTCCTCGCTAACTCTCCAGATGAAATTCAGTTTGTCACCCCACAGTGTGATTGGAGGTTAAGGAAAGCAGTTTAGGATGTTGTTTCTGTTTATAATGGTCAATAACTAAAAGGATAATCTTTGGAATCATATCGAACTTGGTTCAAACCCCACCCTCTGTCTGTAGCTGCTCCACTTTTGCAATGTCACCTAGTTATCTGAACCTGGGGATCTGTATTTGTAAAAACTGAGATAAAAAGTAGGCATTTCAAAATATGTAGATTAAATGAGATACTGCGTGTAATCTTGCATACACTGGGGTCCTACTGCACAGTAATTGTTCAATTAATGGCACGTGAAAGTTATTTCTTTGACTCACATAAGAAATCACCATTATTTTTTATTTTATTTTTTTTTTGCGGTACGCGGGCCTCTCACTGTTGTGGCCTCTCCTGTTGCGGACCACAGTCTCCGGACGCACAGGCTCAGCGGCCATGGTTCACGGGCCTAGCCGCTCCGCGGCATGTGGGATCTTCCCGGACCAGGGCACGAACGCGTGTCCCCTGCATCGGCAGGCGGACTCTCAACCACTGTGCCACCAGGGAAGCCCAGAAATCACCATTATTGTGGCATGCATGATCCGTAAGTGCGGTTTCCTCACTGACCTAGAAATATGTTTGTTTTTTTCCGTATCACTGCCTTTTCCCTTACCTTGTTTTCCATACTGGGTTAACCTTTCTTCCTTGTCTACTAGGACTCTACTTCTATACATTTGTTAAAACTTTCATTTCACCTTGTATTATTTCCTTGTTTTTCTAATAGATTTTTGATCCTCTGGATCTGCATGAGATATTTAACAACTTCTACATAATCTATATTCCTTTTATTTTAGCTCACGCATCGTTTGTTTTTTACTTTTCTCCCTCAAGATATTATAAGGAATTAAGATAGAAATCATGCTCTATGTTTCTTTAATAAGCACACTTATCATAGCATCTTGTATTATCTGAACATATTACAAGAAGTAATAGAAGTAATGAGTTTATGCCCATTAAGTTGCTCAATTATTAAACCTTGGAAAAATATTCTACATGCTCTAATGAAAAAGAAACTTTCAGCTTCTTACAGGACAAAAATGGGGGTATACTTAAGATTACCAAACAGATGGTCTAATACTTTTATACTTAAGTTGCATTTGATTTAGTAACATCTAAAAAATAGAAAATTAAAATAAGTAAAACAAATTTGTACAGCAACTAAATTTAGAATTATTTTTAGAGATGCAGATATAGAAGAACAAAAGATTCAGAAAGGTTAGACAACATGTTCTAAATTACAGTTAACTGGAATTTACAAAGTGTATGGAATCTTCTCTACAAAGCTATGTACAACTTGCAAAAAATCACCAAAGGCGAGAATCTAGAGATATTAATACCTATTTTGGTATAAATCAAGGTTGAATCCCTTTTGCAGACTTCTGTAATTGGCATTTTTGTTTAGTCATGACATTATTTAAATACTTTAAGCATTTCTGAAAGAAACATGCTTGTCCACGGGACCACATTTTTCACCCTGCACATTTTTTATAAACCAAGTCACTGTGCACATTCACGTTACCTGCCCGGATCTTTAAAGTATCTGAAGATAATTAACTTCACGAATATAGTATTTTTTATTGATGGATAGTTGATTTACATTATTATATTAGTTTCAAGTGTATAGCATAATGATTCAATGTTTTTATGGATTATACTCCATTTAAAGTTATTACAAAATAATGGCTATATTTCCCTGTGCTGTGCAATATGTCCTTGCTGCTTATCTATTTTATACTAACAGTTTGTACTTCTTAATCCCATATCCCATACCCGTCTTACCTTTCCCCCTCCTTCCCTCTCCCCACTGGTATCCACTAGTTTGTTTTCTATATCTGTGAGTCTGCTTCTCTTTTGTTATGTATTCGTTTATTTTTCAGATTCCACATGTAAGTGATAACATACAGTTTATCATTCTCTGACTTCTTTCACGAGGCATAATACAAATTTAACAAGTGGGACTACATTAAACAAAAATGCTTCTATACAGCAAAGGAAACCAACAACAAAATGAAAGGCAATCTATTAAATGGGAGAAAATATTTATAAATCATATATCTGATATGGGGTTAATATCCAAAATAAATAAAGAACTCATACAACTCAATAGCAAAAACAAAAGGGCAAAAACATCTGAATGGACATTTTCCAAAGAAGACATACAGAGTGCTAACAAGTACAAGAAAGGGTAATCAACATCATTCATCATCAGGGAAGTGAAAATCAAAACCACAATAAGGTATCACCTCAATGGCTATAATTAAAAAGACAAGAAAAAACAAGCATTTCCCAGGATGTGGTGAAAAGGGAGTCCTTGTACACTGTTGAGAATGTAAATTGGTGCAGGCACTGAAGAAAACAGTATGGAGGTTCTCCAAAAAATTAAAAATAGAAGTACAATATGATCCACCAATTTCACCTCTGGGTATTTATCCAAAGAAAATGAAAAAACTAACTTGAAAAGAGACAAGCACCCTCATGTTCATTGCAGTTTTATTTATAATAGCCAAGATATGGAAATAAGCTAAGTGTTCATCAAGGCATGAATCAATAAGAAGATGTGGTATGTATGTACAATGGAATATTATTCAGCCATAAAAGAGAAGGTTTTCTTGTCATTTGGGACAATATGGATGAAACTCGAGGGCATTATGCTAAGTGAAATAAGTCAGGGAGAGAAAGACAAATACTGTATGATTTCACTTACATGTAGAATCTAAAAAGACAAAAAAAACCCAAAAATGAACTCATAGATACAGAACAAAAATTGGTGGTTGCCAGAGGTGGGCGGTGGTGGCATTGACAAAATGAGTTAAAGGGATCAAAAGGTACAAACTTCCAGTTATAAAATACATCAGTCATGGGGATGACTTATGGTACAGCACGCTGACTATAGTTAATAATACAGTATTTCATTTTTGAAAGTTGCTAAGAGAGTAGATCTTAAAAGTTCTCATCACAAAAAAATTTACAACTATGTTTCAAGACGGATATTAACTAGGGTTATTGTGGTTATCATTTTTTGCAGTATATACAAATATGGAATCATTATGTTTTACACTTAAAACTGATATAATGATATATGTCACTTATACCTCAATTTAAAAAGAAGAAAAAATAACTTCTCTAGCAACGTAGTCCAAAGACATATAGCAGTGTCAGGAAAAAGTACTAAATTAAAGGTAACCAATGTATTAAATGTTCAATTATATATTCTGTGGTGAGTAGGAGATTGTTCACTGTATTTTGATTTACATATATTTTGTGTATTGTATTATTACATATATTTGTATATATACATGCTTATATACACAGACATTTTATATAAACTGCTTTGTTCATTAGTTTTTATTTTACATTGCTTATATACATTTTATAGTTAATTATTTCATAATAAAAATGAAAACAAAAGATGAGGTTGACATGGACAAATAATGGCAGTTTATTCTCTCCACAGTGACAATAACAAGGGACTTCACTTAGTTTATGCTACACAAATCCCTTGGGGCAATGGGGAAGTCATTATTTGGGTAATTGTATATTAATTTTCAAAATAAATTTCTTGAGAAAATTGCTTTTCCAGACTAGTCAACTATAAAATATAAAAATATATTTTTATGTCTAGGTATTTAACTTGTCTTATAAAATAACATAAAAATTTTCATTTTACTTAGATTCATTTCCAAAGTTACTGCTCTCCTTAGGGGGAAGAAAAAGGTTACTTTTAACAGCATGTCAAACTACATTAATTTTCTTCTGGAACATTTAGCCCCAGGTGTAAAAGTGCCTTGTATCAAATTGACATACAGGAAGATAAAAGTGCTTTTTAAAAAATGTAAAATCAAGCTATATTTAGGTTTTAAAGGCTTAGGTGTAGGGGGGAGAAAGCCAGAGAAGTAAAGTTCATAGAACTACATATATTTTTCTTAAAATACCTTATTTATTCTCTAACACTAATGTTTTACTCTTTCTAGAACAGATTATTGTAAATCAAGCATTTTTAAGATGCTTATAGGCCATTTATTTTCTAACACTTGTCTGAAGTATAGTAAGGAAACTTTAATTCTCACTATGGATCACCAAGTCTGATTTTTTTGATTCCTAAACATTGATGCATAGGTATCTTCAAACACAAATGTAAATGTACTATTTCCCCTGCATTTCCACTGGATATTTTTTTGATCTTCTAAAAAATAGATTACATATGTATATATTAAAGAATCTTGCAGAAATATTTCAAATACTACATTATTTTTAATGTATAATTTTAACTACTAACAAAAATATTTCTGCATGAGATTGTATTTTTATTAAGCTTACATTATCATTTTTTCTTTCCTTTAACTGGGAAATAATACATATGCTTTATATTTATGTAAAATATAATTATTTAAATTTTTGTTTTCTGTAGAAATGAAGCATGCTCACTTGCTTGGTCCAATATTTGAGCTCCTCAATTGCCTCTTATATTCAGTGGTAAAACAAATCGTTTCTTAATTAAATGCACACATATATTATATGTTAATACATTTATGTCATCTTTTAAGATTTATCTTTTATTTGCATGGAATTTATTGATGAGATTTTTTCAAATAACATCCTATTAGAAATCAAATAATATAATACTAGTGATATAATACATGATTTGTTATTATAAAATATATTTTATTCTATACAGAATACAAGTTAATTACATTTAAAATAAAAAATCGTATTTAAAAATATAATTTTTATGAAATAATGCCATTTGCAGCAACATGGATGGACCTAGAGATTGCCATACTGAGTGAAGAAAGTCAGACAGAGAAAGACAAATATCATATGATATCGCTTATATGTGGAATCTAAAAAAAGGGTGCAAATGAACTTATTTACAAAACAGAAATAGAGTTATAGACGTAGAAAATAAACTTATAGTTACCATGAGGTAAGGGGAAGAGGTATAAATTAGAAGATTGGGATTGACATATACACACTACTATATAAAATAGATGACTAATAAGTATCTATGTATAGCACAGGGAGTTCTAGTCAATACTCTGTAATGACCTATATGGGAAAATAATCTAAAAAAGAGTGGATATGTGTATATGTATAACAGATTCACTTTGTTGTACACCTGAAACACAACACTATAAATCAGGGGACTTCCCTGGTGGCGCAGTGGTTAAGAACCCACCTGCCAATGCAGGGGACATGGGTTCAAGCTCTGGTCCGGGAAGATCCCACATGCTGTGGAGCAACTAAGCCCATGCACCACAACTACTGGGCCTGCACTGTAGAGCCTGCAAGCCACAACTACTGAGCCCACGTGCCACAACTACTGAAGCCTGCACGGCTAAAGCCCGTGCTCCACAACAAGAGAAGACATCACAATGAGAAGCCTGCGTACCGTAATGAAGAGTAACCCCTGCTTGCCGGAACTAGAGAAAGCCTGTGTGCAGCAACAAAGGCCCAATGCAGCCAAAAATAAAATAAATTTATTTATTAAAGAAATTGTAAATCAACTATACCCCAATAAAAATTTTAAAACTAATTTTTATATATTTATCATTTAATAGTTTAATATTTCCCTCTTCAATCATTTCTTCACATCTTCCTGGTACAGATTATTTTGCCTTTGGGTTCAAATGTATAAAATAATTACCAAATTAATAGCTGGTTCAGTTGGTTTTAAGTAAATCTCATTTGGAAGCAATTTATGATGCTTTATCAAATAATATAATCAGAGAAATTTGGCAAAAATGTAAATCTTTTGGAAAGATTTATTTATCATTTGTAATTATATTTATATTTGTCTTGTGGTTAAAAAAAAAGATATGTCTAAACAAAACAAGAAAAACAAAATCAAACAGATAATAGAGAAAATGATTGACAGATGTGGTCCTGTAAAAATAAAAATCATAGGCATGGCAAAGAAATTCTAAAGATATACTATAAACAAAATATAAACAAATTCTAAAGACAAATGATAAACTGGGTAAAAGATTTACAGCAACATATATTGCTAATTCTTCAAAAGTTCTCACAAATCCATAGGTAAAATTAGTCCTTCATCAGAAGTATGGGCAAAGTTGATGAAAAAGCATACCTCATATTAAAAATAAAATGTAAAAATATACTTAGCTTTACTAGTAACTCTCAATTTGAAAATATTTGATCCTTTGAATTATTGCATTCTTAAAAATTACTAACACTGAGAAACCCATATTTGGTTAAGATGGAAAAAATAGATGTTTTGAAGCCATATTTGTGGAAATGTAAATTATTTCCAAGTTTCTGAAGGGTAATTTAACAATATATATCATATAAAACTTGAATATTGGTTTTCTAGCTATCCTTCCAATAGAAATTCATACTAGGAAGATAACTGTACATGTCAGCCAGATTTTGTACTCACGGATATTTATTACACTATTGCTTACATAATATAATGGTGAGAAAATGAAATTTCCCTAAAACATCATAATCAGGAGAGTAGATTAATAATTAGGGTACATTTATGTAACAGAATCCTACGTAGCCATTAAAATGATAATGTACATTTAAGTCATTGATGTGGGAAGAAATACATGGTCCCTAAGTAAAGCATGTTCCATAATGGTAAGATCTTGTTAAATTAAAAATTTATACTACATTTGCAAGATTATATGTATATAGCTTAATATTAGAAATATTTACCAAAATATTAGCAATTATTTTCTTTGAGTAGTAGGATTTCAATGAATATTATTTTTGTTATTTTTTTAATTTACTCTTCAGAACAATTTGAGTAGTGCACTGATTATTAAGCTATTGTTTCCCAGCTAAAAACCTATACTCTGTATTCTGCTTGGTGATGCTAGAATTGAGACTCTGAAAACCACGTTTCTCCTTGGTGCCAGTTTCGGGTGTTTTCACATAATCATGGAATTGAGTTCATGTTGTCCCCCTCAGAGATGGCTGACGGGCATCCTTTCCTCAGAAATCTGGATACCTACTCCTTGAGGATTTCCTAAGCTTCTAGAGTCTAGTAACTATGTAATCCCTTCCATTGTTCTCCTAGCCCAAGGTTTGGTTGCTCCTTCATACATTATTATCATTGTGCTTCGTTTTGCCTTTTTGGTTCCTCAGTCCTATTCTATATGATTCTCTATATTAAATTTTGCTCATTATAATAACTGGTGTGAGTTTTCTCTATTTTTCTGTTTGGACCCAGAAAGATATAGTTTAATTATAATTTCCATCAGAGTAAAAAAGCTATTTTATTTTGAAAAATTACCAATGTTGTTCCAACGAAGCCCCCTAAGAGAAAGCTTCTTGAAATCCTCCCTAACAAAGCTGTAATAAGCACCAAATTTGGCAGAAGAGTGCCTATTTCTCACTGAGCTTACCAAAATGTACACACTTTACCTGTTCACCTGAGTGATTAATGCTTCTTCTCCTCCATCTTTCTTCACTTTTCCCACCATCATATGCTACCCTCAACACATATTGGAAAACACATATTTTGGTATGTTTGATGTTTTCAAAGATAGTTTGAGGTGTTTTCAACTCAGTGAGAAACTGGTGAAGTTATGAGGAACTGGAATAGCAGTTGAGGAATAAGGTAAGAATCAAGAGGTAGAATATACACTTTTGGTGAGTCATAAAATGATGGGAATAAAAAGCTCTTTCCAATTGAATGACTCATGACACTAATGAGTTAAGGATCTGGTGAATTAACTTTGGGAAATGTGAAGTGGTAAAGGTGTCTATGTGATATTTTGAATTAAACATAACCTTTGTTTTCTTTAGGAAGTAAATCTACATTATATATATAATATGTATGTATATATATATATATATATGTTTGTGTATATATATACATACATACACATATATACCAAGTAAAATAAAACACACACAAGCATCACATAGAGATAGTCATTTTAGTTATTTATGTATTATGTCCATATATGTACATGGTCTTTACAATGCAATAAACTTCAACAAAGTATGTCATGACTTGCTTTTTATGAATGTGTTTGATATCACTGCACATCAATTTTTACTACAAAATTTTTCAAATTTATTTATTAATGCAATATTTTTTAGTGTTTGCTGTGTAGTAAGCTCTATAATAGTCACTGAGGATTAAACAATGGGCAGAAAATACTATTTCTGTCTCATAGGACCCATAATTTAATAGAGAGACAGATACCATGTTGGGTATGTATTGTATTAGTTTAGCCCAGCTGGACTAGCTTTTTCAGGATTTAGTTCCCTGAATAATTCCAAGTTAGAGTGAACCACAGAAATATTTTACCTCAGTTTTGCAATCTAAGAATAAAACGGAACTTCCTTAATCTGATAAAGAATATGTCTGACATCATGTAGCAAATATCTTACAAAATGGTGAAATATTGATCTCTGAGAACTAGAAGGAGACAAAGGTGCTCATTAACAATACTTTTCCACAACATATTAGAAGTCTTAGCCTGTGTGATAAGAAAAAATAAATACATGATAACTGGAAAGAATACTGTTATTGTTTGTCATTGAAACCATTATGCACCAAGAAAATCCAAAATTATATACAGATAACTTATTAGATTTGTTAAGTGGATTTAATATATTAATTGATTACAAGGGAAAGATACAAAAATCTATTGAATTTATATATACCAGCAACAAATAAATGAGAAATGAAATTTAAAATAGTATCAGGTACAATAGCTTCAAAATTTAAATATTTAGCAATAAATCTAACAAAGTATATTAAGGTAACCACAGTAAAAGAGAGAGAGATAGAGAAAGGGAGAGAAATTAGTAAACACCAAAATAAATGGGGAAATGTGTTAAGTCCTCAAATTGGAAGAAAATGTTTGAAGATATCAATTTTCCTCAATGATAATTTTTAAATTTATGGAAAAATAGATGAAAATGCCAGCAAGATTTTTCATTCAAATTGACAAGCTTATTCTAAATGTGTATGGAATATGTACCTCTACAGGATTGAGAATAATGGTAAGTCTTGAAGAAAAAGGAGGAGGAGGAGAAGAAAGCTGCTTTGTAAGATTTACATGTCAAATATAAGACTGATTGTGAAGCTAGAATAGCTGAAATAGTGTGGTATTGACATAAAAGTAGACAAACTGATTATAGAAAATAGAAAGTCCAGTAACAGACACACATGTACATATAGTCACATGATTTATGATGCAATGACAATGCATATAGATTCAATATCCTTATCGAGAAAATGGGAATAAACACCTAACACTCAGAGTCGCTGTGAGGATTGAGATAATCAGTTTAAGGCTCCAACCTAGTACTCAGTACATTTTACAGCTCAGTAGATGCCAGCTATGCTATCAGTTTATTACATCTGATGAATTACTCTTCCTGTCACAGAATTACTGTTTGTTATTTCATTTGAAACAACTGCTCTTAAATCATTTATTTCTGAAATATAACTAACATCTCCTGCTTCATGGTCCACAGATATTCTCTCCAGTTCTCATATATTTTCCATGCCTTCACCCCTCTCATTTTTCTCCCTGCATTACATCCTTACTTAAACAGAATTTTTCTGTATCAAAATTGCTGTATGAACTATATAAGTCCTTCCCTTCTTTCAAACAAATTTATATTCTATAGCTTAACTAGGCCCTTACTTTTCCTGGATATCCTAGACCAACAATTTTGAGACAAACTTTTGGATACTTTATATAACTTTTCTAACAGTTTATGGTCATGAGTATTAATAAATGCATTGTTTAGAGTCCTATATCATCTACCTAAGGACCAAAAATTTGAATGACATATTAAAGGGAGTGATCAGTTCTTGGTAAATAGACACTATTCTTCAATGTACCAGAAAAAAAACAAAAACCAAATTTGCTTTCAGACTATGCTTGCCTTTTGTTTGTTTTTTCTGAGCCTAATAGATTTTTCAATGTATACGGAGTAAATACTGAAGTATCACATATAATAGCCCAAGCCAATCTTGTCTGCCTTCCTATACTTTAGAATAGGTTGCTTTCCTCTGAGTTAAAACATTTAATAACATTTAATACATAATACAGCCATATGAGAAGACAGTCTCTGATTGAATGTAAGAATGGTAATTACACTTGCCGCTATGGCCACTTCAAACCATACAAATGTATGGAAGTGCTACCTAAAGTCCATTTTCTGTAAACACTGAAAGTAGATCATGAGAACTGATAAGAGAGCTAAAAATCAGTTCAGGAGCAAAATGCTTTTTTTCATCGCTGATTTCCAGGACAACTGGTACACATATTGATTTATCCATTTCTCTTACCTAGATGTTTATAAAAATCAAATCATCTTTAAATTGGATTTAGATCCATCCTGAGATTAGTATACTGCACCTAAATAAATACAATTTACCCTTTCAATACATGTATATAACTTGAAGTTTTATTTTAAATGACTAAGTATAGGAACAGTGAACCTGAAAATCAGCATTGTGAAAAATGCATTATTTCAAGCAAGCCTTCAATTCGCAACATACAAGCTAGTTAATGCATCCAATTGATTTCTCTTTAACCTAACAAAATTACTATTTTGTTTTATTACCCACTGAGTCTGAAAACAAGTTGAACAGAACATATTTAAGGTAACTCTCTATACTTCTAAAAATATAAAATA